>NC_056729.1:1199253478-1199330978 GCF_019279795.1 Protopterus annectens
TCTCTTTCTGCAGTTTTGGCCTGTGTGTGTGGTGGTGGTGGTGGTGGTGGGGGCTTGAAAATGGTAAATGCATTGATACTTTACAAGAAAAAATATTTTCTGACTTTTCTCTAAATGTCACAGAAATCTTTGATCTACATATAAGTTATCTTACCATATAAACTATTATAAATAACATTTGCAGCTTAGCATCTCAGTACTGTGTTGGTGCTTATATAAATTTGTCAGAAGAGGTGACAATTGCCTTTAAACCCCTGACTTATCGAATTGCTTTGTTTTGCTATGAAATGTGAGTGTTAAGTTCTCCTCACCTCTGCAATAAAAACAGTGGAAAACAGTTCCAGAGCTTTCTGTCTTTTTTTAGTATCAGCTGCTGTTTTCCTAACATTAGCAGGATTAATTGCTCATCTAAGATTTACAGCAGTACCTGAGAGGGTAAACTACGGATTTAACTGTGTCTATGATATATCATGCAGGTGGAGACAAATTTCTTTGCAAAGTATGTGAGAAGTTGAGTTTAAAAAAAAGTAGGCGGGCTTTACCTTCCTTTGACTCCAATGCAAGGAAATAATAGTTTTAAAAAGTACAAGCAGGTTACTGATGCCTATACAATGCTGGAACCATATTGTAGGGAGAAACGAATCCAAAAAATTGAGTTAAACAGTATGAGAGGGTGGAGTTTTCCTTTAAGGAAGGAAAACAAAATGTTGCATTTCTCCCAAATGGGCAATGTTTTGTACTTTTTAGACACTTTTAATTAACAGAGTTGTTAACCAGTAAACATGAGACAAATCAATGAGCATAAAAAAATAATGACAAAATTAAACAAGACTGTTCAGTAAATTAGCAGATTACGTATAAATTGCAGGCCTTTGTTCACAGTTTTCTTTTGTAGTCTAACAGGAATTGATTCTGCAAGGGTCTCTTAGTGCAGTGACAGTTTTAACACCTCTGCAATAGTGTGGAGGGAGGGGACTGTCAATTCCTCTTGAACTACAAAAAAAAAAAACACTGAACAAAGGCCTGCAATTTAGTTACTTTTCTGGCTATAGCTGGATAACTTCTAAGCAGTCTAAAACAATGTCTCCGTAAAAACATAAATGTGATTAGAGACAGAAAAGAAGCAGTCTTTTTACATAAAGTACAGAAAATAACAGTGACCCTCACAAATTCCATTATATGTCAATGACATAGGAAATCAAAGTTACTTCCTTATGTCTGGCGTGAGTCATACAAAGCATTATGGGAAAGAGAAAGGGTTGATGGAGAACAAGATCACATTGAAACATCAACAAGCCCCATTGGTAGCCATATTGTGGAAAACAGGCTAAAATTCCAAATAATAAATAAATAAATAAATGTGATTAGAGACAGAAAAGAAGCAGTCTTTTTACATAAAGTACAGAAAATAACAGTGACCCTCACAAATTCCATTATATGTTAATGACATGGGAAATCAAAGTTACTTCCTCCCAAACCCAGGAACCCCATTCGGCCTTCCTGAGAACACTGGAAAATATGAAGGTCTCTCCAAACACCATTATATTGGGCGACTTCAACTACCCAAACATAGACTGGGAGCATTACTCTAGCTCCAACACCCTAGCCCAAAGGTTCCTAGAATTTATAAACTCAAATGCTATGGAACAACTTGTTACCACTCCCACAAGAGGGGAAAACATACTGGACCTGATCACCACCAACATGGGGACTCTATGCTCCAGACCAGAAGTGTATCCCTCACTGGTAAGATCAGACCATAAACTAATCTCACTGGATATTCACATCCCGACCCCACCCCCTGCCCAGAAAACCACAATGAAAAACTTCTCTAAAGCAAATTTCACACTCCTCAACACTGAGGTGGAATCCTTCAAAGCCCCCGGGCCTGTGGAAAATATGGCCCAGACCACAGAATCCTTTATAAACGCATTCTATGAACACCTTCAGGAATGCATGGATCATGCAATCCCAAATAAAACCAAGACCCAATCCTCCAAAGGCAGACTGTTGGTGGACCCCAGCCATAAACAAACTATACAATAGAAGGAGGAAGCTACTACATGATAGAGCAAAATCCCAAAAAGGGAAGGCATCTCTGATCAGTATTAGCAAAAAACTACGGGCACTCATAAAATCGTCTAAGGCCAGCTTTGAGAGAAAGATTGCACAGGACACTAAGGATAATCACAAGGCTTTCTTTAGTTATGTTAGGAACCTGGGTGGGAATTCCCAGATATGCTCAGAATTAGTCCAAAATGACAAAAAATACACCGAACCCACAGACATTGCCAACATCCTAGCTGACAGGTTCAGCGCAAACTTCTCCCCCCCCACCAAAAGGGCAAATATCTATCCCAGCAGAGTGCTGCCCCCCTGACATCTCAGATGCTCAGGTAAGAGCCGCCCTGTCCAAAGCAAAAAACACATCATCAATGGGACCAGACGGTGTCCCGGGCTGCTTCCTGCATGAACTCCAAGAAGAGCTAAACCCAAACATAAAACTACTGTTCAATCTCAGCCTTACTACAGGATATGTACCCAAAGAGTGGCGTACAGCAACAGTGGTCCCTCTCCATAAAGGTGGTGCCTCAACGGATCCTGGAAACTATTGCCCCATAAGCCTCACTAGCTTGGTCTGCAAAGCTATGGAAAGGATCATCATGGACCTCATAAATAAAGATATTGGGGACCTACAGACACTGGATCCTATCCAGTTCGGCTTTGTTAAGGGCAGATCCTGCCTCTTAAGCCTGGTCGATTTCTTTGAAATAGTCACCAGGGCCATTGACGAGGGGAAGGTGGTCCACACAGTCTACCTGGCCCTCGCAAAAGCCTTCGATACAATACCCCACTCGGGCATTATAGATAAGCTCACCAGCTTAAATATAAACCCCTATGTCACTAGATGGGTTGCAAATTGGCTCAAGGACAGAACTCACATGGTTAGAATTTCTGGAGCCATGTCAGACTCCAAACCAGTTCTAAGTGGCATCCCACAAGGCTCAGTCCTGGGACCTCTCTTGTTCGGTATATATTTCTCGGACGTACAGGCCAACACGGAAGGACTGTGGCTGACCAAGTTCGCACGCAGATGACTGCAAACTGGGTGCCATAATCGACTCTCCAGCCGACACAAGCATCCTCCAAAAGGGCCTCATAGAAACAGACAACTGGTGCCAGAGCCATGGCCTCAGCTAAACGGCAAAAAGTGTATAGTCATCCCCTTTGGCAAAAACAAAGTGCCCACAAATTACCACATAGGTGGTAAGCCATTAAGTACAGAAGAAGTAATTAGGGACCTGGGGACCCAAGTTGATAGCAATCTCTCATTTGACAACCACGTGGCCAAAGTGGTTAGAAAAACATTTTATATAGCCCACCTAATCATGAAGGGATTCACATCTAGATCAGAGGAGGTCATCGTGCCTCTTTACTCATCCCTCATCAGGCCCATAATTGAGTACAATGCCCCTTTTGGGATGTACCTTACCAGACACCTGCAGCAACTGGAAAGACCCCAAAAGTACCTCACCAAGAGGATCAAAGAGCTCAAACAGATGCCATATGCTGCCCGGTTAAAGAAACTCCAGCTCTACTCAGTGGCATACTGCCTGCTGCGAGGCGATCTGTCCCTGACATATAAAGCCATGTCCAACCCGGAATTAATGGACATGCTGCACCTCAGAAAATCCAAATCCCATCGAGCTACGCGCTCGAGAGACTTGAACCTCAGCACTGAAATAAATAGGACATGCTGGAGGGACAGATTCATAACCCAGAGGCTCCCTTCACTCTGGAATAAAATCCCAGTCCAGGTTAGGCAGAGTCCCTCATTGACTCTCTTCAAGAGGAATCTTGATGAGTAGATGGGAGATCGTAGGTTTACCCCGGGTATCACTTCTGTGTCACTGTTAGACAGAGGCACAGTATACTAACCTCGAAAAAGGGCATAGCAAAATTAATTTAAAATGGGTGGCGAAAGCCAAACACACTCTGGCTAGGCTTATAAATGCCCTAGGGCAGATAGCCTAGTATGAACCTATGAACCTATGAAATAAAGCACTTAGAGTGATTTTGAGGTGTTAAATTGGTCAGGAAACAAAGACAGAGTGAAAAAAAACAGATTTTTGGGTTTTAGGGTGGAGTTTTTCTTTAATCATTGACAATGTCTGTGAATTTTATTGAATAAACACGTGTCGTAAATGTTAAGCTTTGATTTGCTACTATACATACAAATAAACTGAGGAGCAATTTCTATGAACAGTTTAAAACTTGATGCAAAATTGTTTATTTACACAGATTTACAGAGTGTTATAGAAAACATGGTTTATACACTGAAGAATGCTGTTTACATATTAAACCATTTACAGTACAGCATACGCCAAGCATATTTATTATTTATTTGAGTTTTGCTTGTACAGAATATTTTTGCATTTGTACATACATGGACTGTAATATAACCTTAGTTTAGTTTACAAACTTAGTGACATTAATATTAAACTGAAGCCTGTTAATTAAACATTTACTAAAACATTAAAATGTATTACTGTTTTGTGGTAGTTTTGTCTCACTACCGTACTTATTGATGGTACCCTGATTACTTGATTAACCTTGGCTGTGGGATTATTATTAAAAGTTCTGATAACAAAAAGGCAAGGATGTCTTTCAATGAATACTGAGTTAGTAATACAGACCAGTAAGTTTTTCTCTTGTACCTATATTTTAGTCCCTTCTGCAGTACTGTTTACATAGTCAGTGTAAAATTGAGTGTGCCCTTTCCCCCTGTAGTATGCAGCATTGCATTTCAGTGTTGTTTTGTAAAGATATATTTAATTTATGCTGTGAGAGCTACATATAATGTTTGCCCTCTGGCTGTTTTCCAAACTGTGACACTCTGGTCTAAGGAAAGATTTTCAACATGACATTTTAGTCTCTCTGAACAAAATAAATTACCTTGAAATGTGTTTATAGTATCATTTGCCCTGTACATCCTTACATTACTAACATTGCTTTTGAATATTGTTTTTGGTGGAGTCTTTGCTATTTTTGATGCTATTATACAATTACAAAATATTGTAAGAAACAAAAGAGATATTGGCTTAACTAACAAATACTTATATTTGCATTATTATACATTTACTGTTATTTGCCTTTTGCTCTTGTGCATTTTAAACAGATGCACTTTAGGTGAAAAGAAAATACATGCATGTCACTCTTGCGACTCAGCCTGTTCTGTTATTTGAAATGGTGATTTTGAAATTATTTAACAGCTTTGCTATGAGTGGCTGCCCCTGTGTGTATATGCCATAAGAACGGCAGTTATACATTTTGCTTTACTATCTGATTTATAAGCATTTTGATTTAATGGGATGAAAGCTTTAAAACATTTGGGAATCATCTGTTCATACATTAGATACTGTACTGCTGTGTGTGCTAACCATTTTTTAAATGTAGAATAGTACGCCATAAATTATTTTCTGTTAGTGTAGCTGACTGCTCTTGTTTTAACTCTTTACTAAACAGATTCGTATTGCCTTGTGATTTTGCATGGGCTGTCTGACATCTCTCAGTATTCTGTTCTGCTGACTCTAAAGCTCTTATGCACTTCTGAAAAAAAATGTGTATATCTTGCCTAAACTTTCTGAACTCATTTTGTCTGTCTTTTAGACATTTACTAATTTTTTCTGTCAGTTTACCATGAACCTCGTCCCTGTCCTTACCTGTTTTGTACTGTGCAGTGGCTTTATGCCACTTTTGATTAAAGGGTGTAACAAGATATACAGCACATTCTGTGAGTAACTGATTTGACTGCTGTTGTAACTCTGAAATTAACATTTCACATGTGGTGACCGGACATAACTGTTTAACATCTGGAAATAATTTAAATGTTTGACCTTTATCTGGTTGTTTACTATTAACAACAGTCTGAACTGTACTTTTATAACATTGCATACATAAAGCAGTTTCATATGACTTGCATAATAAACATTTATTGTCATACCCCAGATGTTTCTGTTTAAGATACCAGTCAAACATAATTCATTTACATAATTTCTGACTGTCAACTTGCCCTAATAAGGTTTTACATTTGCTAATATGCTGTTTATACAACCTCTGTAGTCTAACATTGACACATTAAGAGTAAAACTGTGTTTACTACCTTTTTACTAGCTTGTTTAATGGCATCCATACTGTAATGCAACATGAAAAGATTTTCTTACCAGTTCCACAAGGGCTCACATGGGTGATCTGATCACTGTAGATGGTCGGAAACCTCTGTAGTTACTTGAAAAGCTGGTGAAATGAAGCTAACAGTTGCAGATTCAAAACCTGAGAATTCACCAACCTGGAGAATTTATGGCACTGCTTACTTCCTGCATGGCAGTCTAACTTCGGATCCAGACATCTGGGGAATTATACTGTTGCAAGCTGTGGAAACTGAAGTGCTCCTATTTAGGACTCAGTTATGTACATAAATGTTAGTTACTGCACCTTTACTGAAGTGACCTTAAACAAGGCACCACTTCCCCTGTGTTCGAATACAGGCAAGGCGCGCCACTGAAAAATTAAAGGCAGATGTGCTGATCTTTGTGCCGAATGCTGCTGCCTTGAAGAAAACCAAAGTCTGTTTCATGCATTAAACTTTGCAGACAATTAACCTTTCCAGTCCTACTATATATTAACTTTTTTGTGCAGTTACTCATAAAACAACTTGTCTGTGTATCAGATGAAATGTACAATACTGTATAGTTTACAGCATTTAATGCCTCAGATTAAGCTTTTCAAACAGCACAGATGATCTCCAGTATACAGATCTAACACAAAATCAGATCCAACATTATTCAGTCAATGCTCTTTTTATACTTTTTATGAAAGCAGTCTTTTGATGTTGATGCAATGAAGTCTGTTGTTTAGCTATTTTTTTGTTCTGTCTCAAGGTGAATTATGTGACAATTTAGGGAGTCGTTCCTGTTCCTGTTTCTGTTTCCAACCCGGTAGGGGGTTGTTCATTTCTTGCACCTGGGTCTTAGGAATTAAATAATTACCCTTATGAGTATTTCCTTGAAGTTTTATCAGAAACTATGACTTTTGTATTACACACACAGCTGGATGCCTTCAGCTAAGAGCAGTCTAACTGACTATATTTTCCTACATATATTATAGCAAACAGAAGTACACATGCATTTAACTAGCTATATTTTCTTCATATATTCTAGCAAACAGAAGTGTACATGCACTATTGTATTTTACTATATATATATATATATATATATATATATATATATATATATATATATATATATGTATACACACACACATTAATAGACAGAAGTGTATATTCACTGTTATAAATGTCTAAATATATATAACAGTCCTACATTTTTCAACTACCTTGACAGATTAGTACAAGTCTCTTTATACTTGGAAGACTACAGATTTCTGCAAGGTATCCTGTGTGCTTGCTGTATCATGAAAGACCCAGTCCTATTTGACCTCCTATTTCTTTGCAAAACCAGAGGCTCTATAAACGCTCATACTAAGGACCTAAATCTACATCAACAAATAAACAAAACTCACTGGAGAGAGGCCTGCAATTTAGTTACTTTTCTGGCTATAGCTGGATAACTTCTAAGCAGTCTAAAACAATGTCTCCGTAAAAACATAAATGTGATTAGAGACAGAAAAGAAGCAGTCTTTTTACATAAAGTACAGAAAATAACAGTGACCCTCACAAATTCCATTATATGTCAATGACATAGGAAATCAAAGTTACTTCCTTATGTCTGGCGTGAGTCATACAAAGCATTATGGGAAAGAGAAAGGGTTGATGGAGAACAAGATCACATTGAAACATCAACAAGCCCCATTGGTAGCCATATTGTGGAAAACAGGCTAAAATTCCAAATAATAAATAAATAAATAAATGTGAGTAGAGACAGAAAAGAAGCAGTCTTTTTACATAAAGTACAGAAAATAACAGTGACCCTCACAAATTCCATTATATGTTAATGACATGGGAAATCAAAGTTACTTCCTCCCAAACCCAGGAACCCCATTCGGCCTTCCTGAGAACACTGGAAAATATGAAGGTCTCTCCAAACACCATTATATTGGGCGACTTCAACTACCCAAACATAGACTGGGAGCATTATTCTAGCTCCAACACCCTAGCCCAAAGGTTCCTAGAATTTATAAACTCAAATGCTATGGAACAACTTGTTACCATTCCCACAAGAGGGGAAAACATACTGGACCTGATCACCACCAACATGGGGACTCTATGCTCCAGACCAGAAGTGTATCCCTCACTGGTAAGATCAGACCATAAACTAATCTCACTGGATATTCACATCCCGACCCCACCCCCTGCCCAGAAAACCACAGTGAAAAACTTCTCTAAAGCAAATTTCACACTCCTCAACACTGAGGTGGAATCCTTCAAAGCCCCCGGGCCTGTGGAAAATATGGCCCAGACCGCAGAATCCTTTATAAACGCATTCTATGAACACCTTCAGGAATGCATGGATCATGCAATCCCAAATAAAACCAAGACCCAATCCTCCAAAGGCAGACGTCCTGTCTGGTGGACCCCAGCCATAAACAAACTATACAATAGAAGGAGGAAGCTACTACATGATAGAGCAAAATCCCAAAAAGGGAAGGCATCTCTGATCAGTATTAGCAAAAAACTACGGGCACTCATAAAATCGTCTAAGGCCAGCTTCGAGAGAAAAATTGCACAGGACACTAAGGATAATCACAAGGCTTTCTTTAGTTATGTTAGGAACCTGGGTGGGAATTCCCAGATATGCTCAGAATTAGTCCAAAATGACAAAAAATACACCGAACCCACAGACATTGCCAACATCCTAGCTGACAGGTTCAGCGCAAACTCCCCCCCCCACCAAAAGGGCAAATATCTATCCCAGCAGAGTGCTGCCCCCCTGACATCTCAGATGCTCAGGTAAGAGCCGCCCTGTCCAAAGCAAAAAACACAGCATCAATGGGACCAGACGGTGTCCCGGGCTGCGTCCTACATGAACTCCAAGAAGAGCTAAACCCAAACATAAAACTACTGTTCAATCTCAGCCTTACTACAGGATATGTACCCAAAGAGTGGCGTACAGCAACAGTGGTCCCTCTCCATAAAGGTGGTGCCTCAACGGATCCTGGAAACTATTGCCCCATAAGCCTCACTAGCTTGGTCTGCAAAGCTATGGAAAGGATCATCATGGACCTCATAAATAAAGATATTGGGGACCTACAGACACTGGATCCTATCCAGTTCGGCTTTGTTAAGGGCAGATCCTGCCTCTTAAGCCTGATCGATTTCTTTGAAATAGTCACCAAGGCCATTGACAAGGGGAAGGTGGTCTACACAGCCTACCTGGACCTCGCAAAAGCCTTCGATACAATACCCCACTCGGGCATTATAGATAAGCTCACCAGCTTAAATATAAACCCCTATGTCACTAGATGGGTTGCAAACTGGCTCAAGGACAGAACCCACATGGTTAGAATTGCTGGAGCCATGTCAGACTCCAAACCAGTTATAAGTGGCATCCCAC
Organism: Protopterus annectens; assembly: GCF_019279795.1. Lineage (NCBI taxonomy): Eukaryota > Metazoa > Chordata > Ceratodontiformes > Protopteridae > Protopterus > Protopterus annectens. Next base: position 1,199,263,051 of record NC_056729.1, read on the forward strand.
AAGGTTCAGTCCTGGGACCTCTCTTGTTCGGTATATATTTCTCGGACGTACAGGCCAACACAGAAGGACTGTGGCTGACCAAGTTCGCAGATGACTGCAAACTGGGTGTCATAATCGACTCTCCAGCCGACACAAGCATCCTCCAAAAGGGCCTCATAGAAACAGACAACTGGTGCCAGAGCCATGGCCTCAGCTAAACGGCAAAAAGTGTATAGTCATCCCCTTTGGCAAAAACAAAGTGCCCACAAATTACCACATAGGTGGTAAGCCATTAATTACAGAAGAAGTAATTAGGGACCTGGGGACCCAAGTTGATAGCAATCTCTCATTTGACAACCACGTGGCCAAAGTGGTTAGAAAAACATTTTATATAGCCCACCTAATCATGAAAGGATTCACATCTAGATCAGGGGAGGTCATCGTGTCTCTTTACTCATCCCTCATCAGGCCCATAATTGAGTACAATGCCCCTTTTGGGATGTACCTTACCAGACACCTGCAGCAACTGGAAAGACCCCAAAAGTACCTCACCAAGAGGATCAAAGAGCTCAAACAGATGCCATATGCTGCCCGGTTAAAGAAACTCCAGCTCTACTCAGTGGCATACTGCCTGCTGCGGGGCGATCTGTCCCTGACATATAAAGCCATGTCCAACCCAGAATTAATGGACATGCTGCACCTCAGAAAATCCAAATCCCATCGAGCTACGCGCTCGAGAGACTTGAACCTCAGCACTGAAATAAATAGGACATGCTGGAGGGACAGATTCATAACCCAGAGGCTCCCTTCACTCGAATAAAATCCCAGTCCAGGTTAGGCAGAGTCCCTCATTGACTCTCTTCAAGAGGAATCTTGATGAGTAGATGGGAGATCGTAGGTTTACCCCGGGTATCACTTCTGTGTCACTATTAGACAGAGGCACAGTATACTAACCTCAAAAAAGGGCATAGCAAAATTAATTTAAAATGGGTGGCGAAAGCCAAACACACTCTGGCTAGGCTTATAAATGCCCTAGGGCAGATAGCCTAGTATGAACCTATGAACCTATGAAATAAAGCACTTAGAGTGATTTTGAGGTGTTAAATTGGTCAGGAAACAAAGACAGAGTGAAGAAAAAAACAGATTTTTGGGTTTTAGGGTGGAGTTTTTCTTTAATCATTGACAATGTCTGTGAATTTTATTGAATAAACACGTGTCATAAATGTTAAGCTTTGATTTGCTACTATACATACAAATAAACTGAGGAGCAATTTCTATGAACAGTTTAAAACTTGATGCAAAATTGTTTATTTACACAGATTTACAGAGTGTTATAGAAAACATGGTTTATACACTGAAGAATGCTGTTTACATATTAAACCATTTACAGTACAGCATACGCCAAGCATATTTATTATTTATTTGAGTTTTGCTTGTACAGAATATTTTTGCATTTGTACATACATGGACTGTAATATAACCTTAGTTTAGTTTACAAACTTAGTGACATTAATATTAAACTGAAGCCTGTTAATTAAACATTTACTAAAACATTAAAATGTATTACTGTTTTGTGGTAGTTTTGTCTCACTACCGTACATATTGATGGTACCCTGATTACTTGATTAACCTTGGCTGTGGGATTATTATTAAAAGTTCTGATAACAAAAAGGCAAGGATGTCTTTCAATGAATACTGAGTTAGTAATACAGACCAGTAAGTTTTTCTCTTGTACCTTTATTTTAGTCCCTTCTGCAGTACTGTTTACATAGTCAGTGTAAAATTGAGTGTGCCCTTTCCCCCTGTAGTATGCAGCATTGCATTGCAGTGTTGTTTTGTAAAGATATATTTAATTTATGCTGTGAGAGCTACATATAATGTTTGCCCTCTGGCTGTTTTCCAAACTGTGACACTCTGGTCTAAGGAAAGATTTTCAACATGACATTTTAGTCTCTCTGAACAAAATAAATTACCTTGAAATGTGTTTATAGTATCATTTGCCCTGTACATCCTTACATTACTAACATTGCTTTTGAATATTGTTTTTGGTAGAGTCTTTGCTATTTTTGATGCTATTATACAATTACAAAATATTGTAAGAAACAAAAGAGATACTGGCTTAACTAACAAATACTTATATTTGCATTATTATACATTTACTGTTATTTGCCTTTTGCTCTTGTGCATTTTAAACAGATGCACTTTAGGTGAAAAGAAAATACATGCATGTCACTCTTGCGACTCAGCCTTCATTGCTTTTAACTATTCTCATTTGATTTCTACGCACTAGAACTGTTCTGTTATTTGAAATGGTGATTTTGAAATTATTTAACAGCTTTGCTGTGAGTGGCTGTCCCTGTGTGTATATGCCATAAGAACGGCAGTTATACATTTTGCTTTACTATCTGATTTATAAGCATTTTGATTTAATGGGATGAAAGCTTTAAAACATTTGGGAATCATCTGTTCATACATTAGATACTGTACTGCTGTGTGTGCTAACCATTTTTTAAATGTAGAATAGTATGCCATAAATTATTTTCTGTTAGTGTAGCTGACTGCTCTTGTTTTAACTCTTTACTAACCAGATTCGTATTGCCTTGTGATTTTGCATGGGCTGTCTGACATCTCTCAGTATTCTGTTCTGCTGACTCTAAAGCTCTTATGCACTTCTGAAAAAAAATGTGTATATCTTGCCTAAACTTTCTGAACTCATTTTGTCTGTCTTTTAGACATTTACTAATTTTTTCTGTCAGTTTACCATGAACCTCGTCCCTGTCCTTACCTGTTTTGTACTGTGCAGTGGCTTTATGCCACTTTTGCTTAAAGGGTGTAACAAGATATACAGCACATTCTGTGAGTAACTGATTTGACTGCTGTTGTAACTCTGAAATTAACATTTCACATGTGGTGACCGGACATAACTGTTTAACATCTGGAAATAATTTAAATGTTTGACCTTTGTCTGGTTGTTTACTATTAACAACAGTCTGAACTGTACTTTTATAACATTGCATACATAAAGCAGTTTCATATGACTTGCATAATAAACATTTATTGTCATACCCCAGATGTTTCTGTTTAAGATACCAGTCAAACATAATTCATTTACATAATTTCTGACTGTCAACTTGCCCTAATAAGGTTTTACATTTGCTAATATGCTGTTTATACAACCTCTGTAGTCTGTCTAACATTGACACATTAAGAGTAAAACTGTGTTTACTACCTTTTTACTAGCTTGTTTAATGGCATCCATACTGTAATGCAACATGAAAAGATTTTCTTACCAGTTCCACAAGGGCTCACATGGGTGATCTGATCACCGTAGATGGTCGGAAACCTCTGTAGTTACTTGAAAAGCTGGTGAAATTAAGCTGACAGTTGCAGATTCAAAACCTGAGAATTCACCAACCTGGAGAATTTATGGCACTGCTTACTTCCTGCATGGCAGTCTAACTTCGGATCCAGACATCTGGGGAATTATACTGTTGCAAGCTGTGGAAACTGAAGTGCTCCTATTTAGGACTCAATTATGTACATAAATGTTAGTTACTGCACCTTTACTGAAGTGACCTTAAACAAGGCACCACTTCCCCTGTGTTCGAATACAGGCAAGGCGCGCCACTGAAAAATTAAAGGCAGATGTGCTGATCTTTGTGCCGAATGCTGCTGCCTTGAAGAAAACCAAAGTCTGTTTCATGCATTAAACTTTGCAGACAATTAACCTTTCCAGTCCTACTATATATTAACTTTTTTGTGCAGTTACTCATAAAACAACTTGTCTGTGTATCAGATGAAATGTACAATACTGTATAGTTTACAGCATTTAATGCCTCAGATTAAGCTTTTCAAACAGCACAGATGATCTCCAGTATACAGATCTAACACGAAATCAGATCCAACATTATTCAGTCAATGCTCTTTTTATACTTTTTATGAAAGCAGTCTTTTGATGTTGATGCAATGCAGTCTGTTGTTTAGCTATTTTTTTGTTCTGTCTCAAGGTGAATTATGTGACAATTTAGGGAGTCGTTCCTGTTCCTGTTTCCAACCCGGTAGGGGGTTGTTCATTTCTTGCACCTGGGTCTTAGGAATTAAATAATTACCCTTATGAGCATTTCCTTGAAGTTTTATCAGAAACTATGACTTTTGTATTACACACACAGCTGGATGCCTTCAGCTAAGAGCAGTCTAACTGACTATATTTTCCTACATATATTATAGCAAACAGAAGTACACATGCATTTAACTAGCTATATTTTCTACATATATTCTAGCAAACAGAAGTGTACATGCACTATTGTAGTTTATATATATATATATATATATATATATATATATATATATATATATATATATATATATATACTAATAGACAGAAGTGTATATTCACTGTTATAAATGTCTAAATATATATATCTAACAGTCCTACATTTTTCAACTACCTTGACAGATTAGTACAAGTCTCTTTATACTTGGAAGACTACAGATTTCTGCAAGGTATCCTGTGTGCTTGCTGTATCATGAAAGACCCAGTCCTATTTGACCTCCTATTTCTTTGCAAAACCAGAGGCTCTATAAACGCTCATACTAAGGACCTAAATCTACATCAACAAATAAACAAGACTCACTGGAGAGAGGTAGGCAGCTAACTCAACGTATTCCTAGCCTATGGAATATGTTTCCACTACAGTTCAAACAAAGTATTGCTCTGGCTACCTTTAAGGCTAGTCTTGATGGCTGGATGGTTAAATACATATTTACACCAGGGTTATCGTTTACAGCCCTGCTTGATTTAGGAGGCAAGCACTATTAAGTGCTTGAAAAAGGTCTGCTGAATGGTGTATACTGCTAGGTATCTCATGGTCCTCGTGATCGCTTGCCTAGTATGTTTCTATGCTCTTACTGGGCAGTTATAACATGTCTTTTTTCTTTTGTCAATTCTATTAGTAAGTCTGGCGTAGTGCCTCCGATATCCATTCACTCTCCATCTTTAAAAAAATGCTAGGTACAGGAGGTAAGGGAAGAGACAACCATCCTTACACCCCTAACATACAATTAACAACTTGTCTGTCACTCTGTCACCAATCTACCCATCAGTCTAACCTATCTACCTACCTATTTGTCTAAGTACAAATAATGTTAATCTTCACACTATTAGGAAAAAATCATGGAAGTGGTTACCAAGCAATAGTTAAATCTGTTTGCACCAGTAAACATGTCACAGTGATTCTAGATCAGCACTTGCACTTGTACATAATTACTGCTCTTGCCACATTGCAAAGATACCTAAACAAAATCGACATTTAAAGTTAGGGTCTGGGTTTTAGTATAATCTTCAGTGACCACTGTTACAGACATCTAACAAGCCTTGGTGTGAGATACCTTCAGTTCTTCATCTGTATCTGTAGCTTCACATAGCATCGGCCAAAGAACTGTACTCACTTGCAGACAGATTAGTTTTTCTGTGGGCAGGGTATTCTGATTATCTACGTGTGGCTTTGTTTAATGATTTTGGTAGGTTAAATATAGGAACTGCATGCTATGCACACTTGTGCACAATTCATGAATGTGGTATATGTCACCTTGTTGCTATCCATGTTTATGGATTATGGTAGTAGCAGGATTGTGTACTATACTCAGTATGGGCACTGCAGTATGGAAGACAGAGCACTATGTTTAGGAATCCAGCAGCCAGTTTTTTCTTTGTTTTCTTTTATTAAATGCAGTATTATTGTTAGTACTTCTTTTGAAAACATTCTTACAGTGGCATTATCAATTGTTGCCCCCTGTATTTTCCTGAAATATGCTATTGCTTCTGATATTTTCTGTCTAGCACTTAGATTACAAGCACCATAATAATTTTGGCTTGATCTATAATACCCTGCAATGTTTAATCAGACAAATAGATGACATTTCACTATATAAACATAAATAAATTACCTCTCTGCAAGGAGTGTTTGCACAAGCTTTGGCTGGCGTTCTCCTACTATTGAATAACAGTTCCCATTTGTAGAACTTAATGGTTTGGTATTTTTTACTTCATTTCAGGCTGCTGCAGCATAGCTTGACTTCTTCATCTTGTTATTATTGCAAAACTAAACTACTGCATACATCATGACATGCTGATGTAAAACTAAACTACTGGATGTATCATGGTATGTGGATGTTAAACTAAATTACTGCATCCATCATGATATGCAGACGATTTAAGAAGTTTGTAAGTACCTTAACTCATACTGCACAATAAATGTATTGTATTTTGTCATGTGTCTGAAGGCATGGCTCATGGTTAAAAAGAAACAACTCTGGTCACTCTACTAGTGAACATACGAATGAAAGAACAAAAAGACATGTATTTTTTGTAATAAAGATTACCTTCAACAGATACGTACTAAGATATGTAAAAACAGCACTTCAACACAGAAGAGATATAGTAATTGAAATTAACTCATCTGTTTTAGCTTGATACTTCCTTTAAGTCTATGGATGAAGATGAGGTTACTAGACAAAGGGCTTCTCACGCTTGTCTTTGGAAGTATGAGGTTCCTTTTTGGACTTGTGATATGACTGGCCCGTCAATGAAAAGTGTGAACTATTGATTGGTTTGCTGAGTTTCAGGAAGTAAAATTCGCCAAAAAGAGCTGATGAACTGGCTGACATGGTATCACAGTGATATGATCTCTGTCTCAATGTTCCTGAGTTTAGTATTCAACTCTAACCTTTATCAGTGTGGAGTATTACACGTTCTCTTCATGTGAGTGAGGGTATTTGCTTTCCCCATGCTTGATTGCACTTGCTCAAAAAGGTAAACAATTAAACTCTCATTAACTCGATCTCCTGCAAATATTAAGTCCTCCCAATATCTAAAACTGTAAAGCCCTACCAGAACACTAACGCTAACCCTAAAACACCCTTCTCGTGCTCTCTAAGCCTAAAACTCCCCTCCCTCTTCCTAAAGCTAAAATCTCCCCTCCCACTACCTACCCCTAAGACTTCCTTCTTGCTCCCTAACTCTAACAATCTCTTTCCACTCCCTAAACCTAAAATCTTATTTTCACACACTAATCTTGAGACTCCTTTCTTGCTCCCTAAACATAAAATCCCCCCTTCTGCTCCCTAATTTTAAACCCCACTTTCTGATTATTGCCCTAATCTACAATCCCACCTCTTCCTTACCATGGCTGCAGCACTTAACTCGCTCGAACTCAAGTCATGTGTTTGGGTAAGCTGTACAGTTGCTTGCCTGAATTCATATTTGAGTTTGAGCACAAGCCAAGTGGCAACCTACATGAATTGTGACTCTCTCAAGTCTCCAGCTTCAAGACAGTAGCCTTTGATTGCTTGGGAAAAGAGTGGTTGAAGAACACCATACATCAGCTGCTAAAAATTGTAGGCATAGTAATTTATAGTAGAATGTAGTAAAATAACAGTCTAACTTAAAGTTAATGTTATGTAACAAATAAATGAGAAACAAAAATTGCAAACACTATAACACAGCTGATAACTTTAATTAAGGTATGCGCTTTCACAGCATACTGCTGCTTCATCAGACCATTAAAATCAAGCAGATTGCATAGTAATTTAAAAGGAACAATGTATCAAAATCCACAAATCAAGATTCAGATAACAGTCACATGACCAATACTAAATATACATTGATACAATGTATCTAACCAAGCGTCATCTTAAAGGCATAGAAGCACACACAAATGTTTTTTTTCTTTCGGCTTTTACCAGTTAGGAGTCGCCACAGCGTAACTCCGGTCCGCTAATGACTGGCAGTAGATTTTTACGGTACCGAGGTGGCAGCCCAATGCCCAACCATCAACGAAGGCACGCCCATTCACGCATGTCTTTTGAATGCCACTTGAGCACGGGGAGGACATGCAGACTCCACACAGAAGGTGGTCCAGCTGAGAATCGAATGGGAGAACCTCTTGCTGTGAGGTGACAACACTACCACTGCACCACCGCGGCTTCAGCGAATGAACATGCTAAAACAAACCTATGTCACACTTCCATAAATGCAGAAATAATTCAAAATATTAAAACTTATCTCTATAAATCTCTGTTTCAAAACAGGTTCTAAACAGATTTACTATTCAATCCTTTACTCCTGTCCACTTGCAACTTAATTATCCAGTGTAGGTCTTTCTCCTCAGTTCTACTCAAATAATCACCTATCTTAAGGCCACACTCTAGTGTCTCAATTATCACAAAGGTAAATGAGTGTGTATCTCCCATAGGTTCACAGGTGTGTACTAAGCTAATGGCCCTAGAGCCTTTACAAGCCTAGCCCACAGGATTACCCTGGCATCGTGCCACCCAACATTAGTTCCCAGTGCCTCTGTCGAGTACAGCCACTGGAGTGATCCCCGGGATGAATTTTCTATTTCTCAACCACTCGTCAAAATTTCTCTTGAAGAGGGCTAGTGAGGGGCTCTGTTTGACATGTATGGAAAGCCTATTCCATAGCATGGGCAGTCTCTGGGTTATGAACCTATCCCTCAAGCATATTCTTCTGATTGTGGCAACGTGGTTGAAGTCTCTGGAGTGTGTGGTGCAGAGAGATTGGGATTTCTTTAGACGTAGCATTTCTAACAGAGCTGGGTTAGACATGGCTTTGTAAATCAAGCAGAGATTGCCTCTAAGTAGGCAATATGAGATATGTGACAGAGAATAGCTGGAGTTTTCTGAGTATGTCCATATAGGACAACTGTTTAAGGCCTAGTATCATCTTTGTGAGATACTTTTGCAGCCTCTCCAGTTGTTGCAGGTGTCTAGTGAGGTACATGCCAAATGGGGCACTGTACTCGATGACTGGCCTAATGAGGGAAGAGTAGAGGGAGACAAGACCTCTTTCTTCCTGGATGCAAAACCCTTAGTAATGAGATTTGCCACACAGAAGGACTTTCTGACCACAGTGGCAATGTGGTGGTCAAAAGAGAGGTTGTTGTCAACTTGTGTTGCCAGATCTCTTATAACGCCTTGTGTGTTCAGCGGACTACCATCGATGTGGAAATTCATGGGAACCGAGTTTATCCCAAAGGGGATGATGACATATTTTTTTGGCATTGAACTTAAGGCCATGGTTCTGATTCCAGTCATTGGTCTCAGTGAGGCCTTTCTGCAGGATGTCAACATCATTTGGAGAATTCATTATTGCTCCTAACTTGCAATCGTCTGCGAACTTTGTCAGCCAGAGTCCCTTTGTGTTGGCCTGGACTTCAGAGAAGTAGATACCAAGCAGGAGAGGACCCAGGACCAAACCCTGTGGGACTCCACTCATGACTGGTCAGCAGTCTGACTTGGAGTCAGCTAATTTCACACTATGGGTTCTACCTGTGAGCCAGTTTGCAACCCACCTAGTGATATAGGGGTTGATGCCTAGCTTAGTGAGTTTTGCTATGATTCCTGAATGGGGAATGGCATCAAAGGCCTTGGCCAGATCAAGGTAGGCTGTATGAACCACCTTGCCTTCATCCACAGCTCTGGTGACTGAGTCAAAGAAGTTGACCAGGTTGAGCAGGCATCATCTACATTTCACAAAACCAAACTGCGTGGGATCCAGAGTTTGGAGAGTCCCTATATCCTTGTTTATTAGGTCCATGATGATGTATTCCATAGCTTTGCATATCAGATTCATCAGGATAATGGGGCGATAGTTCCTGGGGTCTGTAGTCACTCCTCCTTTGTGGAGAGGGATGGCTGTAGCAATGTGCCATTTGGTAGAGACAAAGCTTTATGTGAGGCTGTGACTGAACAGGGCATATAGGTGTCGTGCCAGTTCACTCTGTATTTCATGTAGAACACAGCCAGGGATATTGTCATGTCCCATAGAAGCTGTATTCTTGGCCTTGGACAGTGCTGTTTTAACCTGTGCAGCAGTAATACTGGGTGCCTGGCAATCTACTGGTATTGTGATTGGTCCTTTGGGGGGGGGGGGGTAAAGTTGGCACTGAATCTGTCAGCCAGTATACTGGCAATATCTGTTGGCTCGGTATAGGAGGTACCATTGTGCAGTAGCTCAGAGCAAATCTGGGTATTGCCATGGTGATTCTTTACATAACTATAGAAGGCCTTGTAGTTGTCTTAACTATCTGCTGCAATTCTGTTTTCATAGCTAGCTTTAGAGCATCTGATGAGGGATCTCAACATTTTGTTGAGGCTGATAAGGGAATTTTTTCAGTTTTCGGACTTCACCTTATTCTGCATCAGTTTCTTCCTTTGGTTGTAGAGTTTGTTTATAGCAGGGGACCACCAGATTGGCTTCCTTTTTTTGGAGGGGAGCTTCTTGGTTCTATTGGGTATGGCAAGATCCATGTATTTGTGTATGTGTTCGTACAGTACGTTGGTGTAAGATTCAGCGGTCATGCAACTATTCTCCATTTGCAGGGGTCCCGTGAAGTTAGCCACCTGTGTTTTTGGTAGGAGCCCAAAGTTAGCTTTGGAGAAGGTTTTCATGGTGGTTACCTTTGCGGTGGTGGGGGTTGGGAGGAATGTGGATTTCCAAGGTGATTAGTTTGTGGTCAGATCTAACCAGGGAAGAAATGACTACTGGTTTAGAGCAATGGTCGCCCATGTTAGTAATGACCAGGTCAAGGATGTTGCTACCTCTAGTGGGGGTAAGAACAAGCTGGTCCAGGGCATTGGAATTAATGAATTCCAGGAAACGTTGGGCAAGTGTATTGGTACATGAGTAGTTTTGCCAGTTAATGGAGGGGTAGTCGAAGTCGCCCAGTATGAGAGTGCTAGGTTGGACCCTAATATTCTCCAGGGTGCTTAGGAACATGGAGTGTGAGTCTTGGGACATGGTTCTGGGCCTATAGTAGGCTATAACCCGAATCTCTGTCTTACCCAATGTTAGCTGCATCTGAAGTATCTCTGATGCATTATGTTGGGCTACCAGTCTGGAAGTGTGCGCATCCCTTATGAATATGGAAACACCAACGCCTTTGGAGATTCGGTCCAAGTTCTGGGGCCGAAAGGTGTGGAATGAGTTACAGCCTTGTAGTGCAGGGGTGTTTTCTGCTGCCTTGAACCAGGTCTCTGTTATAGCACAAATGTCATTGTTCTCCATTTTAAGGAGTGCTTTGAGCGAGTGCATTTTGAGATTAGACTTCTAGCATTGAGCAGCATGACCCTCAGACTGCATTTGTTTGTAGCTGTTACGGTGGTGATTTGGTCTTTGGAACACAGCCTAAAAAAAGGCACTATTGGGGTGGCAAGAGCCATGGCCAGCATCCAGAAGCCCAGGGGTGACAGATGCAGGCCATCTCTGTCAAAGCATCGAGGTCTGTCAATCATGTCATCCCAGGCAGACAGATACAGGATCCCTTTGGAATGACACCAGAAACTTTGCCAATCGTTGACATCAGTCATTTTCTGCTTGTATTGTGGTATCATTCTGGATGATGGTAGGATGCTGCTCAGGACTAGGGTCATACCAACCTGGGCTACATAATCCGAGAGCTCCGCCATGTCTCTTAACATGTAGTTCAGGGAAGTATGTCTCAGGTCATTCACACCCACATGTACAATGACAGAGTCATATTTGTATCTGTTTTTGAAGGACCTGAGTGCGTGCATTATGTGGAGGATCATGGCACCTGACAGGCAGCTGACTGTTACTTTCTCCTTATTCAACCTAGTGAGTGGGATATCAGTGTGCCTCACTATCAAGTCACCTAAGGCTAGTGTGTTGGGCATGCTGTTTTGCCTTAGGGGCTTTGGTTGAGTGGCACACTGTTTAGGAGAGTTATGTGTCTCATGATTAGTGTTGTGTGGTGGTGGTTGAGTGTGTTTCTGCCTTGGAGGCCTATGCTGTTTGGGTAGATTTTTATTGAGAGCCTCCTTGAAGGTAGGTGTGTGGTTTGTGTTTTTATGTGAAGACAGGGCTGGTGTGTGTTCTGGAGGGCTATGTGTTCCATGTGGTGTGGTGCAAGTGTTGACCTTCTCCTCTTGACCAGCTTTTCCGGTCTTGGCTGGAGAGTGCATGGCTTCCAGTTTGGATATGTAAGCACATCTCTCACAAGTCTGAGTGTTGGAAAGTAAGAGGAGAGGGTTGTCAGTGTACATGAGGCAGTTGCTACATTACCTCAGGATGCCCAAGTTCACCAGGTTAATAGGAGAAAGCACAGGGAACTGACCTTTAGACATGTCTGGCGGGGTGGGCATTAATAATAAGTACTGGAGCTGTTTCCTTGTTAACGTTTAGTGCTGGTAACACATTTGTGTGGTACAATAATTGCTGCAAGAAGTCTGGTAAAGTGCTAGACTAATAAGCTAGTAAAAGCACAGGAGAGGAGAGAACTAGCAGATCTAAGGGAAGAATTGAATAGCAGACTTTTTTGGCACTGCTCAGAAGATTACAAACAGTCCTGGATACAACAAATCTGTATCTGGACTAGACTAGTTACAGGAAAGGCAGGAAACAAGTGCAAACATGGGCTTTTAAACCAGAAAGTTGAAAGAGATGGAAAAACTGCCCAAACGGACAATAAACTACAATTTCTGGGCCAGAAACCACTCCTCTTGTGGTAGATAGGCTACCTAGTGCTTACCACTCCCACTGATAAGCTAGAAGTGTTCCCTCCAACACAGAAAGGCTTGGGGAGCTCAGAAGCTTACAGACAGTCCTGGATACAGGAAATCTGTATCTGGATTAGACTAGTTACAAGAAAGGCAGGAAACAAGCTTAGAACTTTCTTTCTTTTTTTTTTTTTTGTTACAGAAAAGCAGCTAAAACAGCACTAAAAGCAATTCAAATGCAGTGCAAGTTAGAACACTTGAGTTGTAGCAATATTAAAGCAAATGCAATTTAAATAAATGTAATTTATTCAAACAGTATTCTGAACTGAATTCAATTATTGTTTTATTCAACTCTGAATAGTTACAAAAGTGCCAAAAAATATACTTATCAGCTCTGTATTTCCAGATTACTTGAGAAGCACACTCAGAACATAAGGAGATTCTAGCAATGGTAGATTTTGTTTTCTACCATCTGGATTATACATCTGGCAAGTATGTTGGTTTCATCACACTGCCCAATATGTCTAACATGTTCCCTTATCCTTACCTTAAGGGTTCTATTCATCTTTCTGATATAGAAAGATGCATATAGTTTACACTGTCCCAGATAAACTATGTTCTTAGTATTACAATCAACAATTAGGTTAAAAGTAAAACTTGTGCCTAGTGATGGGTGAATAAAAGTGTCTTTTGAATTAATATAACTGCAAAAGTTGCAAGTATGACATGGGAAGTTACCCCTTGCTGACATCCTCCTTAGATTCATCTTAGAGACCTAAATCTACACCAAAACATTAATAAGAGTTGCTGGAAGGATAGTTATCTAACACAGCATATTCCCAGCCTATGGAATAACTTGCCACTACTTTGGATACTTTTGGAGCTAGTCTTGATGACTAGGTGGGTAGACACAAATTTACAAAAGGCTTATCATGTAAGGCCCTGAGTTATAAGCAGTATTAAGTGGTTTACAAGGGTGGCAAGAACTTTTAAGTTTGTCTGCTTAAATGTGTATATGGCTAGGCATTGTATGGTCCCATGATTACTTGCCTAGCATTATTCCTATGTTCTTATGATATGGCCTATCAGGAACAATTCAGAATACATTACTGTTGCCATTACTTTTTTCACTTTGATAACAGCTAAATATCAGAATTTCAGATAGTTAGAAAGTGCCTATCCATAATTGTGGGTAAGGAGGCAGACTGTGTGTGAAGGCACATTTTCTTGATCACAGGTAAAATGTTTGTTGATATCCCTGGCTGTGTTGCAGAGATAGATGAAGTCCTGAGTATGACCCAGATGACATGAATTAAATTAGCATCTTGGATGCTGGAGGAGCCAGGTAGTGAGTGTGTGTGTGTGTGTGTGTGTGTGTGTGTGTGTGTGTGTGTGTGTGTGGGGGGGGGGGTTGGGAATAAGTATCTTGCATAGATGGATGAAGTTCTGAGTATGATCCAGATGACATGCATTAAATTAGCAACTTGGATGCTGAAGGAGCCAGGTAGTGAGTCGGCGATTAGGAATAGGTTCATAAGTAGGTACTAGGCTATCGGCCCTGGGGCCTATATAAGCCTAGGCAAAAAAGTTCCCTGGCTTTCGCCACCCAATAAAGTTATTTTCCTGCGCCCCTGTCTAGCAGAGCCGCAGAAGTGATCCCTGGGGCGAATTTCCTATTTCCCATCCGATTGTCGAGATTTTTCTTAAAGAGGGCTGGGAGCTTTGTTGACATGAATAGGTAGTCTGCTCCAGAGCATGGGAAGTCTCTGGGACAGGAATATATCTCTCCAGCATGTTCTGTTTATTGTGGTGGCAAGGTTTAAGTCTCTGGAGCATGTGGCGTGGAGGGATTGGGGTTTCTTTAAGTGTAGCATGTCCAACACATCTGGGTTTGACATGGCTTTGTATGTTAGGCAGAGGTCACTTCTGAGTAGGTGATAAGTGACTGAGTAAAGCTGGATTTTTTTTGAGACGGTCTGCGTATGGCATCTGTTTGAGGCCAGTAATCCTTTTAGTGAGGTATTTATGTGGCCTTTCCAGTTGTTGTAGATGTCTTGCGAAGTACATGCCAAATGGGGCATTGTACTCTATAATGGGTTTGATGAGGGATGAGTAGAGAGGAACAATGACCTCTTTTTTTCCTGGAGGTAAACCCCTTTGTCATGAGGTGTGCCATGTAGAAGGATTTCCTGACTACTGTGGCGATGGTGATTATCAAAGGAGAGACTACTGTCCACCTGTATCCCAAGGTCTCTTATCACACTTTCGGTGTTTAGTAGGCTACCGCCTATGTGGTAGTTCATGGGTACAGTGTTTTTCCCAAAGGGGATGACAATGCACTTTTGGCATTGAGCTTGAGGCCATGGCTTTGACACCAAGCATCAGTCTCAGTGAGGCCCCTTTGTAGAATGTCCACTTAATTAGACGATTCTATTATGGCGCCTAGTTTGCAGTCGTTGGGGAACTTCGTTAGCCAAAGACCTGCTGTATTAGCCTGGATGTCTGAGAAGTAGATGCCAAAACAGGAGAGGACCCAGGACTGAGCTCCGTGGTACTCCACTTGTCACTGGTCTGAAGTTGGATTTGGAGTCAGCTACTTTCACTGTGTGGGTTCTGTCAGTGAGCCAGTTGGCCACCCATCTTGTGACATAGGGATTTATGCCCAGTCTAGTGAGTTAATCTGTAATTGCAGAGTCGGGGGTGGAGCCGAAAGCCTTGGCGAGGTCAAGATAGGCTGTGTGCACCACCTTACCCTCGTTCACGGCTCTGGTGACTGCTTCAAAGAAGTCAATCAGGTTTAGGAGACATCACCTTCCTTTTACAAACCCAAACTAAGTGGGTCCAGAGTTTGTAGGTTACATATGTTTTTGTTTATAAGCTCCAAGATGATATGTTCTATGGCCTTGCAGACCAGGCTCGTCAGGTTAATGGGGCAGTAGTTCCCGGGGTCTGTGGTGGCACCCCCTTTGTGGAGTGGGATAACTGTCGCTGTGCGCCATTCAGTAGGCACAAAGTCTGAAGTGAGGCTATGACTGAACATGGTACTTAGGTGGGTGCCAGTTCATTCTGTAGTTCATGTAGAATGCAGCCTGGGATGTTGTCAGGTCGCATGGATGCTGTGTTCTTGGCTTTGGAGAGTGCGGTCTTTACTTGTGCAGCCGTGATTACAGGGGCTTTGCATTCTTCCGGTATAGTGATGGGCCCTTTGGGGGGTAAGGGGGGGTGAAGTTTGCACTGAACCTATCTGCCAGGATGTTGGCAATATCAGTTGGTTCTGTATATCTAGTGCCATTGTGCTGTAGCTCAGAGCAGATCTGAGTGTCGCCATTGAGATTCTTGACATAGCTGTAGAATACTTTGTGGTTGTCATTAGAATCAGTGGTGATTTTATTTTCGTAACTCGCTTTGAAGGATTTTATGAGGGATCTCAGCTTCTTACTAAGGCTGACCAGGGAGGTCCTGCAATCAGAGGATTTTACTCTTTTTTGCAACAGCTTCTTCCTTCTGTTGTAGAGTTTGTTTATGGCAGGGGACCACCAGATTGGCTTCCTTTTTTGGAGGATAGCATTTTGGTTCTGTTGGGGATGGCACGATCCATGCACTTGTGTATGTACTTATACAGTGCATTTGTATAGGATTCAGCAGTCGTACCTTTATTTTCCATTTGTATGGATGTTGTGAAGCTTGCCACTTCTGTCTTAAGAAACAGGAAGTTGGCTTTGGATAAGTTTTTACAGTGGTTTCCTTAATGGGGAGTGGGGGCAGGATACTGATGTCTAGGGTGATTAGCTTGTGGTTGGATCTGACCAGCGAGGTGTTGACCTCTGGCATGGAACACTGGTTGGCCATATTGGTAATGACCAGGTCCAGGATATTGCCAATGGTGGGGGTATGGACAAGCTGATCCAGGGCATTGGAATTTATGAATTCCAGAAAGCATTGAGCAAATGAGTTAGTACATGAGTAGTTTTCCCAGTTGATGGTGAGGTAGTTGAAATCGACCATTATTAGGGTATTGTGCTGTACCTTAATATTACCCAGTATATCAAGAATTGTGGAGTGGGCATCCTGGCGCATGGCGAGGGATCTGTAACAAGCTACAACCTGGAATGCAGTCCTGCCCAGTGTTAGTTGCACTTGGATAATTTTGGATGCATTACGTTGAGCAACTAGCCTGCAGGTGTGGATATCCTTAATGAATATGGACATGCCTCCTCCTTTAGTGTTTCAGTCCAGGTTAGGTGGCCGAAAGGTGTGGTATGACTTATAGCCTGGTAATGCAGGGGTTCTCTCTAGAGCCTTGAACCAGGTCTCCATCACTGCACAGATGTCGATGTTCTCCATTTTAAGGAGTGCCTTGAGTGAGTGCATTTTGAGGTTTAGACTTCTAGCAATGAGTAGCATAACCCTCAGATTTTGTTTGCTTATACCTGCTACGGTAGTGTGTTTGTCATTTGAACCTTGCCTAAAAAAGGCACTATAGGGATGGCAAGAGCATTAGCCAGTATCCGGAATCCCAGGGACAAAAGGTGCAGACCATGTCTGACAAAGCATCGTGGTCTGTTGATCATGTCGTCCCAAGCAGACAGACACTGGATCCCCTTAGAATGACACCAGAAGCTTAGCCAATTGTTGAAGTCAATCATTTTGTCCTTGTATTGTGGTATCATTCTGGGCGATGGCAGGATGATACTCAGGGCTAGGGTCATACCTGCCTGGGCAACATGATCCATGAGCTCCTCCATGTCTCTTTTCATGTAGTCCAGGGAGATATGTCTCAGGTCATTCATACCAACATGGACAATGACAGAGTCATATTTGTACTTGTTGTGAAGTGACCTGAGTGCTTGTGTTATGTGGCGGATCCTGGCACCCGAAAGGCAGCTGACAGTAATTTTCTCCTTGTTTAGCCTGGTGAGTGGGACATCAGTGTGCCTGACTATAGAGTCACCTATGACTAGTGTGTTGGGTACATTGTTTTGCCTTATGGGCTGAGATTGAGTGGCACACTGATTTTGTGGGCTATGTGTCATTTGGGTAGGGTTGGGGGGTGGTGGTTGCTTGCGTTTCAGCTTTGGAGGTCTCTGTTGTTTTGGGCAGATTTTTATTGAGTGCCTCCATGAATATCGGTGTGTGTTTTGTGTTACTACGTGTGGGTTTAGGTGGTGTAGGTTTTGATGGACTATATGTTGAGTGTGGTGTGGTGCAGGCGTTTACCTTCTCCTTTTAACTGTCTAGTACAGTCTTGGCTGAAGAGAGAGCTTGGCTTCCAGTTTGGCTATATAATTGCATCTCTCACAGGTTGTAGTGTTCGGTGGTAGGAGGAGAGGGTTGTCAGTGTACATGAGGCAATTGCTACATTGCCCCAAGATACCCAGATTCATCAGGTGGACAGGGGAAAATACCGGGAGCTGACCCTTAGACATGCCTGGATAGGTGATTATTAATTTAAGCACTAAAAACTGTTTTCCTCCTAGAGGAAAGTTGAGTGCTGCAGTAATTTGTAGATTATTTAGTGCCTGCAATGAGTTTTGAACAAGTGCTGAGCACAAGGAAACAGTTTTGAGTGCTAAAACTAGAAACTGGCTAGTTCTAAGGGAAAATTAGAAGAGCATACTTTCTGGCACCTGGAATAGTTTAGCCCTATTTAAATGGTGCAAGGTGATGCGCAAAACCATGCAAACACGGGTTTTTAAACAGAAAGATGAAAGGGATAGAAATAGCCCAAAATGGCCAGTAAAACTACAGATCCTGAGCTGAAACCACTCCTCCAGCGACAGACAGGCTGTTCAAAGCTCACCACTCTCACGGATGAACAGAGAAGCTTCCTTCTATCTTAGTAAGTTCTGGGCAACACAGAAACTGCAAAACAGCCCAGAATTCAGCAAAATCTGAAAATTGGACTCTACAGGTTATAGAAAGGTGGGAAACGAGTACAGAGATGGGATTTCTTTTTTTTTTTAATTAAAACAGATACGGTAAAACAAACACTTTTAATGCAGAAAAATGGCTATCACACTTGAGTGTGTAGCCTTCAACAGTTAAACAGTTGAAAAACACTTAAAAACAATCAGTTAAAGTGCAGACAGTATCAGAATTCAAAAAACAGTTCAAATAAGTTGAAAAGTTAATAAAAAAACGCTCGGAATAGTGCGGCTAGTGAAAATAAGCAATAAAAAGCAAAAACAGAGGTACTTATTCCACTCAAAGTCTCCCGTTTCTCTCTCTGCTGTTGTAGAACTCTGCAGGACAACCAGGCAGGATCTTGCTGATGTAATACAGCACAAAAACCATGCAAACATGGGTTTTTAGACAGAAAGATGAAAGGGAAAGAAATAGCCCAAAATGGTTAATAAAACTACAGATTCTGAGCTGAAACCACTCTTCCAGCTACAGATCAGCTGCTCAAAGCTCACCACTCTCACTGATGAACAGAGAACCTTCTTTCTATCTTAATAAGATCTCGGCAACACAGACTACAAAACAGCCCAGAATTCAGTATACTCTAAAAACCGGACTTTACTGGTTATAAAAAGGTGGGAAACGAATAGAGAGATAGGATTTTTTTTTTCAAAAATTAAAACAGATACAGTAAAACAAACACTTTTAAAGCAGAAAAATGGCTATCGCACTTGAGTGTGTAGCCCTCAACAGTTCAATAGTTGAAAAACACTTAAAAATGATCAGTTAAAGTGCAAACAGTATCAGAATTCGAAAAACAGTTCAAATAATTTACAAAGTTAATAAAAAGTGTTCTGAATAGTGCAGCTAGCGAAAATATGCAATAAAAAGGAAAACAGAGGCACTTAATCTGCTCAAAGTCTCCCTTTTCTCTCTGTGCTGCTGTAGAACTTTGCAGGACACCCAGGCAGGCTCTTGCTGAGGTAATACAGTGCAAAAAACGTGCAAACACGGGTTTTTAAACAGAAAGATGAAAGGGATAGAAATAGCCCAAAATGGTCAATAAAACTACAGATTCTGAGCTAAAACCACTCTTCCAGTGATGGGCTGCTCAAAGATCACCACTCTCACTGATGAATAGAGAAGCTTCCTTCTATCTTAGCATGGTCTGGGCAACACAGAAACTATAAAACAGCCCAAAATTCAGCAAAATCTGAAAACCAGACTCTACTGGTTATAGAAAGGTGGGAAACGAGTACAGAGAGATATGATTTTGTTTTCAATAATTAAAACAGATACAGTAACACTTTTAAAACAGAAAAAGGCTATTGCACTTGAGTGTGTAGCCCTCAACAGTTCAACAGTTGAAAAACACTTAAAAACGTTCAGTTAGACCAGTTTTATAAACTTTAACACCACCACAGGAATAGGGGGGGAACCAGTTTCAGAACAGATTAAAAAACAGCAAACAATGTCAGCAAATATATAAAATAATTCAGTCAGGCAAAAATTAAGACAATGCAGAACTCTGAAAAGTGCCAAGAAATATGTTTATCAGTGATATATTTCCAGATTGTTTAAGAAGCACTCCAGTCAGAACACAAGGAGTATCTTGTGGTTCATACTGGGGGAAGGGATTGGAAGAGGGTGCTTATCTGAACACACCTCCTCAGTTGAAACACTAGTAGAAATTAGGGTCACATAGGCTTGCTTTCTGAAAGGGAGGACAGGGCTTTGTTAGAGTCACCTGTTCAGTTGTGGGAAATTACAATATGAGCCCATTGCATACCCAACTTGAATGCTACAGGCATCCATGGGGAGGGGAAAAATAGGTTGGGGAAAATACAAATCCTAAAGGATGCTTGGATGATGACCATCCAATCATCTCTTGTCCCTCAGGAATGAATGGAGTGGAGATTATTTGCTGGAGATACCTTTCACCCATTTGGAAACTGATCAGATCATTGGAGGCTGATGACTAGCAGACACAAAAAGTAAGAACATAAAACATAAATCATCTATATGGTTTTCAGGGAGGGGCAACCCATGTGACTGACAGCATCAAGATAAAATATATCACTGTAGCCATGATTTATTTAATTTTGATTACAGTCAAATATCAGAGGTGTACACAGTCAGAAAGTGACTATCTCTGGATGTAGGAAAGGAGGCTGCACTAAGAAAGAGAGGGCATTACATTTACTTGATCACAGTTAAATGATTGATTATATCACTTGTTAGGGAGGGGCTGTTTATGTATCTGAAAGAAAGAACTTAAACTACATTACTGTGGCCATTATGGCCATTACTGTCCTAAGATGTTCTCAGACAAACCTCAGATGTGTACACTGTCAACAAGCAGCTATCTTTGAGGATATGAGACTTTCATGACCAATGCATTCAACAGACTATAGTTTAAAGTTTTTGAAATAGCTTAAAATTGAAAGGCTGAATGAGTTTGTGGTGTGAGGGGGAGGAATCTATATGTGAAAGAATTATAAGCACAGCTTTTATTTTGTTGTCAGTTTGTGTGACTTGTTCACAGTCAAAAGAGGTGTGCCACATCAGAAGACTGCATTCTGTGTGCAAAAGGAGTTGAAATTTGTGTCTGTGATACTTTACAAATAACGATGATACAGCTCATATTTTAACTTCAAATTGTTACCTTAATACTATAGTTTAACATCTCAGCAAATATCTTCAGATTCACTTTGCAACAAACATACACATTTCCCTTTCTCACAGGTAAATACTTAACACACAACACATACAATCATACACATACAGTGATTCTATAAGATAATATGGAACACCACTATTTATCCTTCAAGCTGATATTTTCCAGCATCTGAAATGTTCATACAGAAAAAAAGAAACCTTTAGGGGGTGTTGTAAAATGGCACTCAGAGATTCAGCATGCAGCAATACATTACTCCAATACAACATAAGCACAACTTGCAAATGAATATACAGTATTTCATCCAAATATTGTAGCAGAAAACATCAAAAGGTTTCAGATATATAACCATGTAGTGAAAGGCACTACCAATAGAACAAAATGGCTTTAGGATGTGACAGACTACCAAAGTGCATGTGTGTCTACATATATGACTCAAATATGAACAATGTTCAGTCTCACAGAAGGGTTCCCAGTGGAAGTAGGTTGTATCAGGGTTCAGCTCTGAGCCCACTGCTGTTCATGCATGTGATGGTCTACATTAGCAAACAGGTCAGAGGGGACAGTTACTGTTTGCAGATGATACGACATGACAGGCAGACTCTGAGCAAGAACTTCAGCAAAGGATAGGGGAATAGAATGCCAAATTAAAAGCATGTAGGATGAAAGTGAATACAGTGAATACAGATAAGACAGAAGTAATGGCAGCAAATGGGAAAATTAGAAGAAGCTGAGAAATGAGATAGAAGGGAAAACAGTGGAACATGCTAACAGCTTCAAGTATCTCAGAGGCATGGTTGAAAGAGGAGAACAGAAGTCTGAATGTGGAGGTCAAAGCTAGAATCAAAGGGACTGTAACCAACTGGCACAGAGTGTCAGGTGTAGTATATGAAAGAAGAATCCCATAGAAGCTGAAAAGTAAGGTGTACAAACAGTTCTTCGAACAGTACTACTGCATGATACAGAAACCTGGGCAGTAAAGGCAAAACAGCTGAGGAAGCTACAGGTGATAGAGGTGAAGTACCTGAGATGGGTGGTAAGGATGCACACTGGTGGATAGACAAAGAAATGAGGGGGATATACTAGCAGAAGCCAAAGTAGCTCCAGTTGCAGAAAAGATCAAAGAGAACAGATTACGGTGGTTTGGCCACATGTGCAGGAAAGCAAAAGACAATCTGAAGAAGATGTGGGACAGACAGGAAGAAGGCAAGAGGAAATGAGGGCATCCAGCAAAGAGGTGACTGGATTGTATGAGAGAAGACCTGTGACAGTCAGGCATGAGTGTCAAAAAAAAGGCAGGAGAGTGGCGCTAAACAGAGAGAGATGGTTTGGGTATGGATATATAACTTACTTTCATGGAGGGGAAAATAACTGTATTTATATATATGTGTGTGTGTGTGTGTGTGTGTGTGTGTGTGTCCATACTGAGCTGTCAGTACAAAATAACTAAAATATGTACACATACATTTTTTTTTTACTTTTTGGACTGGGCTTATAATACAATTTTGAACAAAAATAGCAAATACATTAGCACATTTCTCCAAGATTCAGTGAAATAAATAACTCTCCTTCTGCTGCAGACACAAGTGAATAGCAGACCAAGTACTTTGAAGTGCTGAGTAACAGTTTTTGGATTGCAGTGCTAGCTTTTACACCTCAGGAAGAGTGCAGAAGGAGGCTCTGTTAGTGCTCATAGCTTAAATCTGCAAAAATGATAATCCTTACAAAAGCATGGACTTTAGCTACTTTCTTTGATGGAGTTGTAACATTGCTCTGAACAGCTTACAACAGGGATCAGAAGAAATGTATGTTATGGTCTTTCAGGAATAAAATGTGAGAACTACTGCTACAGAAGATGTGCAAGATGCCTGTGACTCACACTGCTGCTATTGTGTCTCAATGGATTAGAAAATCAACACTTCTTTATGTCTGACAACTCACATAAAGTGAACTTGAAATGGATTCTAGGAAGGGGACAAGAAAGCAGTAAGATCATATTAATATTTCAGGTCCCATGTTGATCATTTTGTGGAAAAAAATATGTACATTTTATAAGAAGCACCTAGAGTGATTCTAATGCATTAAAATACTTCACAAAACGAAGCTACAATAAAAACACACATTTTAAGTTCCAAGGTAGAGTTTTCCTTTAACTACATTCCCCAGATAAAAAGGAATTTGTTTTCTGTATGAAAACATGTCATGATTAAAACTCCCTACGTGCAATAGGGTGTGGTCAACTTGAATGACGAGCTGCATTCAAGTCCTTAAGTGTATAATGGCAGTTTTAGCTGCATTGCATATCTAAGTGTGCAAATATACTTTCCTGAAAGATATACTAAGTCTCAAAATCAGACTGACATATTGCCTCTTACAAACAGGCATCCATGGTCATTTCACAGCATCAGTCTGGTATATTGCATTACACTTGATTTCCATTATGGACAGATATACGACTTCTGTTCAGGGAGGAAAAGCAGTTCCATGGAAGAATATATCTGTATTGAATTGTCATTATGTAAGAAGCAACTATTTTTTCCCCCAAAAATGGAAATTTTTGGTCACTGGAAACATCACAAACAAAACTCCCAGGTAATGTGGTATGGTCAGCAATGAAATACATTTAAATCACTAATGCCAGAATCACAGTCTTAGCTGCATTCTGTACATTAGTATCTAAGTATACTTCCTGAAATGTTTGCCAAGAGACTGATGGTAGAGTTTTATGCATAAGTGCAAATGCAGGGATTTATAGGCATTTGACAATGAAAGCCTAGTATATATTGCATTATGCTCAGTTTCCATTAACAGAGAGTATATGACTTATGTTTAGGATGTATGTGTAATGCAATACATGTGCAGAATATAAGCATGTTAAGTTACCATTACCTCAGAACTAAAAATGCTATAAATCGGTTCTTTTATTCATTATTTCAAAATCCTCTTAAACTAGTTCAGGGTTACTGTGGAGCTAGAGCTTATCCTAACACTTTGTAGGAGCAAGGCAGTGAGAATACCCTTGAATGAACTGACAACCTATTGCAGGATGCATACATTCACTAATGGTAATATACCTATGGCAATTTGGAGGAATGATAATTCAGTTATGGCACATCTTTGGGATATGGGAGGAAACCAAAGGATCCAGTGAAAATCTGCATGAAAAGTGGCTAATAGCCATGTGGGACTAATCTGGTCAACATAAGAATAATTAAATAAATTAATAAATACATACATAAACATGGGGAGGATGTACAGTCTATATACAAAAGGATCCCCCGCCAAAAAAAAAAAAAAATATATATATATAGAACCAAGCAAGACAGCAATGCTAACTACTGCAAGACTGTATTGTTTCATTAGAAAAGGGGACTGTTCTGGTTTTAGAATCATGTCAAGACAAAAGCTCCCACTATTGAGTCAAGCAATGTAAAGGGGTACTTAAATTGGACAAGGACTCTGTGCACATAATATGAAAGTCACCCAATAACTTTCTCACCTAAGATACTTTCTTGGAATAATTCTGTAATAATTTTGCCAAACAGCAACCATTCATTGCATCAAGGACTTTCAAACAAATATTATTCATACTACACAACAGTTGGCTACATTCACACCAACAGCATCCATTTGGCAAAACTCCGGTAACTCAACTAGGATATAACCATATTAATACAAATATGTGCATATATCATACACACACAAATGCAAATACACACACACACACACACACACACACACACACACACACACACACACACACACACACACACACACACACATTATAACCAAAGAGTAAAAAGGTCACACAACAACCCAATTAGTAACAACTACAAGAAAAAGCCAGCCAAGCTACAGTTTTCACTGTGTAATACCTTAAACCTCCTGTAATAGAAGCCCATAGGATATATGCAAATGACCCCATAAGGACATCAAGTGTTTCAGCAATATAGCCTATGAATGTCCATGACTTTTTACTTTTAAGTATTTGTGGAAACATTCAGGCTGATAAAGCCTAACCCCACTAGCTCTGACATGGATGTTTCAGCCTTCTTATGACTTTGTCAGCAGAACATAAGTGAAACGTTTTCCAGCCTTCTTATGACCTCCACAAAGACTTAAAAAGAAAAAGTAAAAAGTCATGGACATTCATAAACCATATTGCTGAAACACTTGATGGTCTGAATGATTCATTTGCATATATCCCATGGGCCTCTATTACAGGAGGTTTAAGGTATCACACAGCAAAAACTCTAGCTTGGCTAGGTTTTTCTTGTAGGTGTTACTAACTGGTTTGTCTGTGTGACCTTTTTATGCTTTGGTTTAGATGTTAGTTGGGACACTTTGTAGACACCTTAATGGTTACAGACATGAGCTGGGTTATAGACCCTGTGTTTCTAAAGCATGGCCAAATGTTCCATTTATTCTTTGCTGATGAGTTCATAAGAAGGATGAAACATGTACGCCCAAGCTAGGGAAGTTTGGCTTTATTTGCCTGAACGTATCCACAGAGACTTAAATTCATGGATATTCATAAGCCATGTTGCTAAAACATTTGATGTCCTTAAGAGGTCATTTTCATATACCCCATGGGACTCTAATACAGGAGGTTTAAGGTATCACACAGTGAAAACTCAAGCTTTGCTGTGTTTTTCTTGTAGTTGTTATAATATATATAACACACACATGTACACACATACAAAAACTTTTTCCCATAGGAACTAAAGGAGACAATGGCTTTTCTTTATAATACAGCATTATACAATGTATCCTAGCACTGCAATGCACACACACACACACACACACACACACACACACACACACACACACACACACACACACACACACACACAGACACACACACATATACATACACATGCATGTTGTATAAACTATTACCATATAGAGCAACAATATAAATATTTAGTAAAGTTGCTGTTTCCCCCACAAGTAACAACCATTATAATCCCCACTAAATTTGTGTGAGTTAATTCTTATGCTGCCCATCAACTGCCACTTTGACATGTTCTGTGCTATCATGGCTAAATAACTCTACCTGTTTCCTTAATCTTTATAACTAAAGTGTTCCTAAAAAATCTGTCTGCTAGGCATCTTCTGTAATCAAAAACAATGCAGATTAAGTCAAGAAGATGGAAGACTATACTTCATCACATCATAGTAAAAATACGTCAATGTGTGCATTTGTCTTTGTAACCTTGAACAGATATTACCGCACGGTCATCACAAGGTCAATAGGCTGGTGCCCATACCTCTCAACTTTCTGCTCAAGAAATCTACACAAAGCCAAAAATATTGCGTGTGTGTAGTAGACAATGGTCTAAAATCAAGGACATATTTTAAATATTGTTTATATAAATTTAGCAAGTTGTTAGAATAACTGTTTTTTGCATTAACATATTTTCTGAAGAATATGAAGTCTGAACCTCAAATGTTTGTCATTACTTAGTGAATTTGACCCTCAACAATTTGCAAGAAAACCATAAATGTTATGAAGAACACACCAAACCAGGAAAGTCTGTGAAATTCTGGACAGTTAAGAGTTATGCAAGTGCCTTACAAGCCCATGTGTATGGTAATAATTGTTCAATGTACAACCCAGCATTTACTATTGTACTGCCTAAGAAATAGCATGATTTTTATTGTGGTTTTGCTGTCATTCTGAATGAGAATTACTTCAGATAAACCTTGAACATGTTAGCTAATCAGATATCTTTTTACAAAGTTCTGAGCGCATGCACACACACACACACACATACACAAGCATACACACACTTGTCTGCTAGAGTACAAGCATGTGCACACACAATCACATGATGTAAACAATCAAAAACTATACACAGAAAGTAATTATTATTTTATTTATTTGATAAAAATATATTTAGGTTTCCTTGTTTGTAATACTGCATTAATAGGAAATGTGTAACACAAGCATTAAGCCAGATATAGCACTGTGACTTTTTTTTAGTAATAACTTGTGCCAGCAGTATTGATGCGCACCAGATCTAGTGCATGAATTGCAAACATTTGTACTATATTATTGGCTACGACTTTTTATAAGCTGTAAATTTTAACTTTTTGGTATTAATTGGGATACATCCTCAAAGAATTTGAAGCACCTGCCTGATTTTGCTACAGACACAAGCAGAATTATCTGTATATTTGGTTCTATATTCATCTCCCTTGGTGCCATAATTGACAAAGCTGTAATCATATATATGATGTCATATATATATATTTATATACACACACACACACACACACACACACACACACACACACACACACACACAAGTAAATACAAAATAAAACATATATACATACATATATACATGGAGCTATATAAAATGTTCAAACATGTACAGACACGGGCATATATATATATATATATATATATATATATATATATATATATATATATATATATATATATATATATATATATATACATACACATATATATATGTATATATATATACAGGGCTACATAAAATGTTCAGAAGTGATGACTGACTGGGAAGTTGTTCAGTTCCAGTAGCAGAAAGAGATGTGCATGTGGTTTCTAGTTTGAATTTAAATCAAATAATAGTCAATCATAAAGAAAATTTTCCTCGAGTCCCACTCTGCTTTTTGTTCTACGTTTAATTATTCAGTATTTCTTGTCAAGGATGTAAACTTTTTTTCAGCTGGGGCCTGACTTACATAAAGACATCAGTCTGGCTTGTTTTACAGCAGTGACTCTTTCTAGACTATTTTTTTTAATCAAAACATGTTCCTGATTGGAAATAAAGCCTGACACTCCCTTCATTAACAACCAACCAAGTGGGAGGAAGATGTGGGTGGGTTCAGAAACTCTTGTTCAGAAATATTTGGCTGAGATCTGCACATCTGGATGAGTGCCTAGACATATAGTCTAAGATTATCTTTGCTTCTTTCTTACAGAATATAACAAAAATAAAGACACTACAAAGAACAACTGAACTGAGTGTAATGTTTTATATAACTTTTGTCCCTAAATTTAAAGAGAAAGATTTCCAGCTTTACGTCCACAGCATGTACTAAAACTCATTCCCTATGGACTACCAACATTTTATCAAATGCGCTCTTGCAGTGAACCAGATGGCGTTTAGCTACACTGTTTTGAAAATAGTGCAACAAATCTGTTTACTATATAAAGTAATATGCAGAACTTCAATCATGTGCACCTACAAAGGAGTTGTCATTTATATGTCTCAAACTTTTAATGCAAGAAATCTGGACAAAGCCTGAAATAGTGGGAGGACAAAGGCCTAAAAATAGGAACTGATTTTAAATATTGCTCTTATAAGCTCAGAAAGTTGTTAGAAAAACAGGATTTGTATTGGCATGCATTTTCTGAAGGATATGATGTCTGAAACTTACATCAAGAGACAGTGCAGTGCACTTGTCCTAGTATACATGTGACTGGGGAAACAAGATAACAAAGAACATAAAATAAATACCTGTATTTGAATAATACAACTGACAATATAGTAGTCCCCCTCGACACTTCTGTCAATAAAAATTCACCCTCCGCAGAACAAAAGCACAGTATACATACATCTGAAATACTGAAATCATAACTAAATAAAACTGGACCAGCACAGTACAAGGTATTCTTTGAATAAAATAATAAACTGCAGCCTCATCTGCCTGAGTTTGTGGTACTTCAGATGAATGTCAAATATTCACTGGCGCTTATTGAAAAGAGTAGGGGAAGTCCCCTGATCAAATTTCCCCCAAGTCAGTATGAACACAAGCTTGAGCCTCCACTGAAAATAGGCCATTTGCCTAGAAGGGCTAATCTGGTCAACAAAGTGTAGTTAAGTAATTGCCTAATAGGACTAACTGATCAGCAAAGCATAAATAAATAAAATAAATACATCTCAACTCTACAATCACTTAGACTTCTTTTACTTTTTTTCTATATTCATTTTTACCAGTGTTTGGAAAACTTTAGGACTTAGACATCTCAGCTGAGTAGGTAATAAGCTATTAAAAGTCACCAAAGATTTTAATGTTAGGCTAAAACAGTCATCTTCTGCTGGGACATACTTATTCTTCTTCTTTTGGCTTTTCCCGGTTAGGGGTCACCACAGCAGATCACCTGTCCGCTCATGATTGACAGTGGAATTTTACAGTGTCGAGTTGCCAGCCCGGCGCCCAACCTTCCACAGAAGGTACACACATGCACAGCACTCATGCCTATGACCAATTTAGAGTGTCCAATCCACCTACAGCATAGCATGTCTTTGGGATGTGGGAGGAAACTGGAGCACCCAGAGGAAACCCACGTGACCACAGGAAGGACATGTAGACTCCGCACAGAAGGCACCCCAGCCGAGAATCGAACCGGAGAATCTCTTTCTGTGAGGCAGGAATGCTAACCACTGCACCACCGTGGCCGCCCCTTCTGCTGGGACGTACTGTAAAGGCCAAATCTGGGAAAGCAAAAACAGGCACACCTTTACATTTACTTGACTGAATTATTTTCCATCCAGCAGACAATCAATAGTTCTTTGACACAATTTTCTTTCGGCTTTTCCCGGTTAGGGGTTGCCACAGCAGATCACCTGAACACTCATGATTGGCAGTGGAGTTTTTTTACAGTGTCAAGTTGCCAGCCCGATGCCCAACCATCCACAGAAGGCACACACAGACACACACTTACACCTAGGGCCAATTTAGAGTGTCCAATCCACCTACAGCATGTCTTTGGGATGTGGGAGGAAACCGGAGCACCCGGAGGAAACTCACGCGACCACAGGGAGGACATGCAGACTCCACACAGAAGGCACCACAGCCGATGATCGAACCGGAGAACCTCTTGCTGTGAGGTGGACACACTAACTGCTGTACCATTGTGTCCGCCCAGTTCTTTGACACAATGTTGTCAGCTTTTAATACACACACTCAAGATACAAGAAAGACCGCTTTAAAATATTTACAGTCTTCAGCTAGCTGAAAGAACTTAGGACTTCATAAAAGACAACAGACCTGAATTTTTAATAACCTTGGCTAATACAGCAATGTTAACATACTCAGTAGAAAGTTTGCTAAATATTTTGCATAAGGAATTGTTTTCTTTAACAAGAGTTGCAGAAATCTTGATATGCAAATCCCCCTTCTTTTAATTAGGCCACCATCTCCTCTGACTCTTGCCTTCCACTGTACAAGTTACACATGGTATAAGCAGAAAACTCTACTACAGACCCAGCCTTTGAAGTCACTGCAGGTTTCCTCTTGCCTTCTTCCTGTCTCTTCCAAATCTTCATTAC
This sequence comes from Protopterus annectens, assembly GCF_019279795.1. Classification (NCBI taxonomy): domain Eukaryota; kingdom Metazoa; phylum Chordata; order Ceratodontiformes; family Protopteridae; genus Protopterus; species Protopterus annectens. The sequence goes on from NC_056729.1 coordinate 1,199,293,459, forward strand.
CAATTCATCTTCTGCTTTCCTGTACATGTAATCTGTTCTTTTGGGTCCTTTACAAGTCCTTTTTTCTAGCAAATTACAGTCAGATAAAAATACTCTTGTCCATAATAAAGAACTTAATGAAAATACAGCTTCTCTATAAGAAGTCAAAACACTATCCCATAAATTGGACTTACTTTTTAATTGTCAATATTATTAGATGCATAAGTTTTATTATTTCTGCAGTACTCTTCCTTTCTGGTTTGTATGTTCAGTTATTTGCAAAAAAACTGGTTTGGGCAATCCTGTGATGGTCTAAAGTCCCAGACACATTGGTAGACTTAGTGCAGGCTATGTCCAAAGACCCAGTTAACACAAGCACAAGCAGTGTTTGGACTCAGTGGAACTGGGTGTGCATCAGGGTTCAGCTCTGATCCCAGTGCTGTTCATACTGGTGATGGACTACAACATAAACAAACAGGTTAGAAGGGACACATAAAAAAAGTTGCTGTATGCAGACTACTTGCACCATGGTGCCTGGGTCATGGCTGAAAAGAGTTTGTTGACCAGTCCACTTACCTGATTATCAAACTGAAATAAATACGCATGTTTCTCTCATGCCTAAACCCTTTTTCCCATTAGCAGTATCCCATCTATTATAACTATTCTCTAGACGTGATTTAACATAGCAGATCTTTAATGTTTTGTTGCCCTGGGAGTATGGCAAGCAGGCCACTGCAGACCTCTGTACAGCTGCCATGTAGTCTGAATCTTAAGAGACCCCGGTTAAGAAAACCAGATCTATTACCCAGCTAACTAACTCAACCAAATTAATTTTTCCTAGCTATTCTTACTGAGTACTGCCACTTTTATTTTCCCTTAGCCCATTCATAATATTCTTACTTTACATATCCTATTTTTCTCACCTCCTCTATATACTATCACTCTTATTTTCTCTCAGCCCACTTTACAATTTTCTTATTGTACATATTTAACATTTTGTGACCTCATAATCTCGCTATCTCTCCCCTCACACAATCCAATGTATATCTAACTAGTATCAGCTTCCTCCTCTGCTGTACATCTTCTCCCTTCATGCACCAGACTGTTTAGTTCCTAAGTTCTTCTCAGAAAATTCCTACTAAGAAGATCCACTTATAAACTTACAGCGTATGCTTAATAACATTCCACTTACATGATCTATGCATTGACTTTGGAATAACTGTTACTGTATTGCGGTTATTGTTTAAAATTTCTTATTTCTTTTATGTATTGTAATTTCTTGTAATGTTTTATTTTCTTGTAATGTTAAATCTTCTTGTTATATTTTCTATTTTGGAGCTTTTCTCCCCAGGCCTCCACTGAAAATGGGCCATTGGCCTAGTTGGACTTCCCTGGTAAACAAATATAAAATAAAATAAAAATAAAAAAAAACATTTATCAGCAAAAGGTCCAGTACTTTGCTCTATGTCACTGGTCTGGCTTTTAGGTTGCTTGACTAAAAGTGTCCCTTCAGTGAGAAGGTTCATTCTTTCTGTGTATGACAAACCACAAGATATATACTGGCTTACTCAGTAGCTTAATAACAGTCCTAAAAAACAAAAAACAATAACTCCTCTGACTAGTAATTTTAACTACCTGTCTGTCTGTTTTAATCACATGTATTGACTGATAGCTTTGGGTATGTCCAGTCTCCTAGTTTTAACTTTTGGAGGCTGACATGGCCCCCTGAGTGCCCTACACATCTAAAACAAAGAAGTCTGGATTTTGTCTTTTTTATGTAATTGTTAGGCAGTTAAACTAACTAGGCACAGTCATCTTTTCAGGGACAACCTAGGAGCATTGTTAAGTAAGTTGCTCAGTGTTACCTAGTAAGTAAATGAAGCCTGAGGTACTCAAACCCTGGACTAAAGGATGAAGTCTGTAAACAACTCATACAGTTAGATCCCCTGCTGTAAACTGCTTAAGTATCTGGATATGCAAGCTTACTCTACATTAGAAAATATGGTTACATGAACCTAATTTCACTTGTAATTTACTTGCAAGGGGTTCTTCAGGATTCTGAGTGCTCTTTTTGGATACTCCACAAGAAAATCAGACTTAACAGATTATCACTTTGCTCTAGGTATTGTTAACAGTATAAGCTCGCCTCTGTCTACCCCTTGCCTTGATGCTTTCATTTGTTTGGGGAAACTCATCACATACAGGTCTCTAAAACAAGTTACCTTTACCCAAATCTAACAGATGCCTGAAGAGGCTTTTAGATATATTTTCTAGGTTTATCATCTAAATACAGTTTATCCCTGCTCTTCTCATAGTTACAACTTCATAAAAGTTCTGCAGTTCAGGGACACCCTGTAATGAACAAAGGACATGTCTATGACTTTTGATTTAACCAGCTGTCTTCCCCCATGGATGGACAAAAGTGTTTGGACCTAGCAGGTGGTAAGTATTTTAGTGATAAGTTCTACTTGATATTTATACTCTATTAAATTAGCATTTATTTTGATATATTAAAGTCTGTGATTATTTAAGTTTTGCACACTAGGTAGAAATCAACTGATACCTACTTAGAACTCAGCCTTCATTTTAGAAGCCTGAATACAATCTTCCCACTCTAAAGGAATAATTGTTAGGAGTTACCGAATTATGCAAAACAGTCACCCAATTTTCTACTCTCGCCTATGGACAAAGGGAGAAGAAACCCTCTAGGTAACCGTAACACTAAATCCAAAGAAGCACATCATTATGGTAATCCCATTTCTGGCCAAACAGTTATAACCTGACAGAATGTTTGTCTGGAATTGTTAACACAATTATTTTTAACCCCTGAGTGAATATACTTTAGAGATCAGTGATGCAATGATTTCTGGTATTATATATTTTTTAGCAATCACCTAACATTTTTTATTTCAAATCTCGTTATATTTATTTGGTAATATAAGTGCATTCTTCTTTTCTTGATGTGTGACACATAGTTAGTATCAATATCTTACAGTAGTTCATTTTAACATTTGGAGACAGCCCGATATCAACAATACCACTTTTTGAATATACATTTTATTTCTTTTATGACAGCTATTATTCATGGTTACAGTCTTATTTTGTCTGTGCTACATTCCCAACTTGCATTTACCTCAATACACATTATCTTCCAAACATACTCCCGATTCCAGTATGTGATGTGTTTATCCGGCCTACTCTTAACTTCCTGTTTCTTTTCCTTTATCAAAAAGTTTTATAAACAACTGAACTCCCACACAACTATTTACAAGTCAGCAATCCTTTTCTTAGGTTTCACTTCCTTCATATGTCCCATTGTTTTGTTCTTTACTTGTTCTTACAGATGTGCATCTAAATATCTTAGTCAAGGTAGTCATCTATTAATACATTTTTGTGTTTTCCCTATAAATTCCCTTTCTTTGTCTTCTCTTAGTTGATCTGCTATCAAGATAATCTCTTGCATTTTTAGTTTCTCCCTTTTTTCCGATTCTGGTGAAGAAAATATGGAACAGACAGAAAGAAGGTAAGAAGAAACTATCGTAACCAGCAAAGGGGTAGACGGACTGTATGAGGGAAGAACTGCAAAAGTCAGGCATGAAGGTTAGGAGAGTGGCACTGAATCAAGAGAGATGGCGACAGTTAATGTGACACTCTGACCCCATGTAGAAAATGGGGGGGGGGGCTGATGATTTTGATGATGATAACTTCCTTTAGATGTCCTGATATTTCTGAGTCTCACCAACATGGCAAAAAATAGCTCTCTTCTCATAGCTCAGAACCTTTCTCCATGATCCCTAGAACAATTACTTTCAAGTCTTTTCTAAAGTCCCTTGATTGGCTGCACAGACAGAAAATATGTCTACAGTTACCTGACTAGTTTTCTACATATCTCCAACAAATATTGATTTCAGTGGGGAATGCCCTTGCAAGTTTTGTTGGGGTATAAACATATTTGTTTTGGCATTTCAATCCAAATATTCTAAATATTCTTGATTTTAATGCCTTTCCTGGTAATGTATATATTTCTTCCTACTGCACTGTATTTACTACGTTGAGTTGACTTTCCAGCCCTGTTTTAACTTTCTGATTTTGTTTATATATATATATATATATATATATATATATATATATATATATATATATATATATGGTTGTAGTTGAGAAAAGCAAACACTCACTGAAAAAAACAAAGATTCCTATTAGAGATGGTTTTGATGGCAGCCCTTTGAATGGGATTGAACTGCAGTGGGGTAAGGGAATGTGCACTTACCTTGCTGTTTTGTGATCTCAGTGTTTTCATATATACTTACCAGAGGGTGTGGGGAGGTTTGGGGGGCCTTGCCTCCCTGCAAAAAATTAGTTTTACTTTTCCTTTTTTTGATCATTTTAGATTTGCTTTAAATTATTGATCTTTTTATATATACTCTTTTGAGCATTCAGTATTTAAGCAATAACCGATGACGTGGTGTGGTATAGTGAAGATTTACCCACGGTTGGCATGGTTTAATCACAAGGGCGAAGCCTGAGTGATTAAATTAAGCCAACTGTGGGTAAATTTCAATATACCATAACCACGGAGTTGGTTATTGCTATTATACAATGACATTATTTAAGAAAAAAATACTTACTTTTCTTAAATAATGTCTTTGTATAACGGTGCATTACTGTTCTTCCGCCGGTGGTGTACTGCTTCCTTGTGTTGATGTACTGCGCATACATATAGGACTTGCATTCCCACACATACCCAAGTACATCAATGCTTTGAAACGGAAGCAATGGAGAAAAGAAAGTCTCAGTTGCTCCGTTTTTTTCTGTTTTTTTATTTATTAAAAAAAAAAAGGTTTTGGACACTTTAAACCAACGGAAAAAAGTCTAGGCCAATGGAAAACAGTCTGGGCAACCGGACCTTTTTCCGTTGGTATATTGTGGGATTTACAATGGGCACGCTGGCCAATCAGCATGCATGTTTTGGAATACTAATGGGGGGTATTGTATAATTACTGATACAATATGACACACAAACACACAAATGCATATGTGAATATGAGCATGTGTGTGTTTGTGTGTGTGTATGTGGATTTCAGACTAATCACAGGGTTGGCACTGATCTGGTTATTATAATCACTGACAAAGGTGACTTTTTGGTCATGTTTTTTGAACTCACAAAGGAATTTACTGATAAACACTCCATTCTGCTGTCCAGACTGAGGTCTGAAGGTGCTGATCCAGAAGTTTAATGGGGTTTTAAAGCTATCTATCTATCCAATATACCTAACTTTTATGGAGAATAATTCCTTGGAGCTACATTACATTTGTTCATAGGTTCATAGGTTCATAGGTTTATACTAGGCTATCTGCCCTAAGGCATTTATAAGCCTAGCCCAAATTTTTGTGGCTTACGCCACCCCTTATATGAAAAAATACTGTGCCCATTAGTTTGTTGTGCCTCTGTCCAGCAGTGACACAGATATGATTCCCGGGGTAAACCTATGATCTCCCATCCACAGGTCTAGATTTCTCTTGAACAGAGTCAGCGAGGTGCTCTGCCTCACATGGACCGGGATTTTATTCCACAGCATAGGGAGTCTCTGAGTGATAAATCTATCCCTCCAGCACGTCCTATTTATAGCCGTGCTAAGGTTTAAGTCACTTGCTCTAGTGGTTTTGGTGGATTTGGATTTTTTGAGGTGGAGCATGTCCATTAATTCCGGGTTGGACATGGCCTTGTATGTCAGGCACATGTCACCTCTGAGCAGACGGTATGCGACTGAATAGAGCTGGAGTTTCTTCAATCTGGCAGCATATGAAAGATTTTGGAGTCCCTTTATCCTTTTGGTGAGGAACTTTTGGGGTCTCTCCAATTGCTGCAGATGTCGGGTGAGATACATCCCGAATGGGGCATTGTACTCGATCATTGGTCTGATAAGTGAAGAGTACAGGGGAACAATGACCTCACTAGATCTGGATGTGAATCCCTTCATGATCAGGTGGGCAATGTAGAAGGTCTTTCTAACCACATTAGCAATGTGAGTGTCAAAAGAAAGGCCACTGTCAACCTGGGTCCCCAGGTCCCTGATAACCTCTTCTGTGCTTAGTGGATTGCCACCTATATGGTAGCTTGGGGTTACCTTGTTTTTCCCGAAGGGTATGACTATACATTTTTGGCGTTTAACTTCAGGCCATGGCTCTGGCACCAGCTATCTGTTTCCGTGAGTCCCTTCTGAAGGATATCCGTGTCCGATGCACTTTCCACTATGGCCCAGTTTGCAGTCGTCTGCAAACTTTGTCAGCCAAAGTCCTCCCATGTTGGCCTGTACTTCTGAGAAGTGGATGCCAAACAATAGGGGGCCAAGGACCGAGCCCTGTGGGACACCACTTGTGACCGGCTTGGAGTCTGACACAGCGCCAGCAACTCTAACCCTGTGGGTTCTGTCCTTAAGCCAGTTTGCAACCCATCTTGTGACATATGGGTTTACATTTAAGCTGGTATGTTTTTCTACAATACCCGAGTGGGGTATTGTGTCAAGCCTTTGCAAGGTCAAGGTAGGCTGTATGGACTGCCTTTCCCTCATCAATGGCCTTGGTGACTGTTTCGAAGAAGTCGACCAAGTTCAAAAGGCATGATCTTCCCTTGACAAAGCCAAACTGGGTCGGGTCCAATGTCTGCAAGTCCCCTATATCTTTGTTTATGAGCTCCATTATGATCCTCTCCATAGCTTTGCAGACAAGACTTGTTAAGCTTATGGGGCGGTAATTACCAGGGTCCGTAGAGGCGCCGCCTTTGTGGAGTGGGACCACAGTTGCCGTACGCCACTCCTTGGGCATGTATCCTGTGGTAAGGCTGAGATTAAACAGCTGCCTTATGTGCGGGTTTAATTCCTCATTTAGCTCGTGTAGCACACAGCCGGGGACACCATCCGGTCCCATTGATGCTGTGTTTTTAGCTTTAGAGAGAGCAGCTTTCACCTGCGCATTTGAGATGTCCGGGAGGCTACACTCGGCTGGGATAGTTATCTCTCCTTTAGGGGGTGAGAGGGGGTGAAGTTTGCACTGAACCTGTCTGCCAGTATGTTGGCAATGTCTGTGGGTTCAGTGATTTTTGTATCATTTTGGACTAATTCTGAGCATATCTGGGAGTTTCCACCCAGGTTCCTAACATAGCTGAAAAAGGCCTTATGATTGTCCTTTGAATCCATGGCAATTTTTCTCTCAAAATTGGCCTTAGTTGATTTTATGAGTGCTCGTATTTTTTTACTAATAATGATCAGGGGTGACTTCCCTTTTATGGATTTTGTTCTATCATGTAATAGCTTTCTCCTCTTATTGTAAAGTTTGTTAATGGCTGGGGTCCACCAGACTGGACATTTGCCCTTTGTGGAAAGAGTCTTGGTTTTATTTGGGATTGCCTGATCCATGCAGTCCTGGAGGTGTTCATAGAAGGCATTTGTAAGGGCTTCCGCAGCTTGGGTTGTGGTTTCCTCTGGCTCAGGGGCCTTGAAGGATACCACACCAGTCTTGAGTAGTGTGAAGTTTGCTTTAGAGAAGTTCTTCACTATGGTCTTTTTTGTTTGGGGTGGGGGCGGGATGTGGATTTCAATTGAGATTAGTTTATGATCAGATCTCACCAATGAGGGATATACTTCCGGTGTGGAGCATTTTGTCCCCATGTTTGTGACAATGAGATCTAGTATATTTTCTCCTCTCGTGGGAACAGTGACTAGCTGTTCCATGGCATTTGAATTTATGAACTCCAGGAACCGTTGGGCTAGAAAGTTAGGGCTTGAGTAATGTTCCCAGTCTATATTCGGGTAGTTGAAGTCACCCAATATGATGGTGTTTGGAGATACATTTATACCCTCCAGTGTCTTCAGGAAGGCTGTGTGGGGTTCCTGAGTTTGAGAGGGTGGCCTGTAGCATGCTACAATTTGTAGAGCAGTTTTGCCTATGGTTAGTTGCACCTGGATGGTTTCTGAAGCTTCGTGCGTTGCCACCAACCTGGAGGTGTGGGTATCCTTTATGAATATGGATACACCCCCTCCTTTTGTGGTGTGGTCCGGGTTTTGGGGCCGGAACGCATGATATGAGGTAAAACCTAATAGTAACAGGGTGCTCTCAGGAGCCTTGAACCAGGTTTCAGTTACAGCACAAACATCGATGTTCTCCATACTGAGAAGGGCCTCGAGTGCGTGCATTTTGAGATTAAGACTTCTGGCATTGAGCAGCATTACCCTCAGTTTCTTCCCATTTTTGTTTTCTAGGGTGGTAGGTTTAGAATTTGAGCCTTGCCTAAAAAAGGCACTATGGGGGTGGCAAGAGCCTTAGCCAATATCCGGAATCCCAGGGGTGACAGGTGCAAGCCGTCCCTTGCGAAGCAGCGTGGCTTGTCAAGCATGTCATCCCAGGCAGACAGACACTGGATCCCCTTTGAATGACACCAGACATTAAGCCAATTGTTAAAGCTGATCATCTTGTCTCTATATTGGGGCATCATTCTTGGTGAAGGAAGGATACTACTCAGGGTTAGGGTCATACCTGCCTGGGCTACATAATCAGAGAGCTCCTCTATGTCTCTTTTCATGTAGTCCAGGGAGATTTGTGATTTTGATTTGTGATTTGTGATTTGTGAATTTGTGATTCCAATGTGGCTTTCCTGTGGTAAACCTACACCCTTCAGTATGGCAGTGATTCTGCATAGGTAAAGTGAGTGCTGCTTTTAAGGAAGATAATCCTCATACTAACCTGCAGGAGGACCTTTACTTGCAAATCTGGTTATCTGACAGTTATTTATTAATGAATACTTCACATTCCAAAGCTACGCTGTTCACTTCTAGGTCTCTTCCTAAGGTTCAATCTTCACTTGTTTTGCAGATTTTCGAGGATCTCATGTCTACATCCACCAAAGACAAAGTTACACATCTGGGACCCATTTCAGACTAAGTGTTATCTTATTCTCTAGTGGTCATATGGCTATCACTGAGAAGAAGATTCACTAACACATGCTTTCTAAAAGACTAAACACTTAGCATGCTAGGATGGATTAACACTGTACTACTGAGGTCCTGCTGATCTATCAACAACACTTTCACAGAGTGCTGTCTGATCGATGGAAAATGGTCAAAAATGAGTTTCACCGACAGTGGAGTTTTCTTTTTTCTCTATTGTTGTATGATGTATATTTAGGTTTAGGGGGTATGAGGTGTATCCCCTCTATTGGGGGGGGGGTGCAGACAGGCAGGCTTGCCCCCCCCTGCAAAAAATACTTATCCTCAGAGGCTCAGCAAAACTCATTTCACCCTTTTTCTGTCATTTAAACAGTACTCAATGAAATGCTGTTGATGGATCGACATGTATCTGTACTATTCAAGTATTTCTTTTGCCTGACAATGTGGTTATGTCCAATATGATATCAGATATTTTACAGTATCTGCCTACAAGCCACAATACCTCTACAAGGAATATTTTCTAACCATCCTCTCGATCTCTCAGCCCATAATAACACACAACATTTGCTGCAGAAACACTATCTTAATCTCACTTTTGCTACATAGGATTCTCAAGAGGTGGTGCGTACACAGAATACCTGTATCAGTCCTGTCAAAAATCTTCTTCAGTGGCACTTGCCAGTCAATGTGGTAAGGCATCAACATCAGTTTACATTAATGGTAACTAGGACTTTCTGGTCCTTGCGGACAGTGCTTTAAGTTCTGAACTTCCTTAAATATGAAATCTCTCGCCAGTACAGGTTACTGGCCACTCCTCTTACATTACTTTTAAAAATGAAACTGTGAGCTCTACTCTTATGAAGTAGTTCTTAAGATGTACTACCTGTAGTGTCAAACACAGAACTTTATGACCCATTTACTGTATGCTGGCCCATGTCCCCCCTTTACACATGTATATTGTTTGTCTGCCTGAATATGAGCACTGCTGTATATGAACTCTCTGGCCTTAATGCTATGCTTTAAAATTGATCAGTTATGTGGCATGCGGATACATTAAGAGAACTCTGGTAGATCTAAGCACTGTTTCACTGTTTATATGTACTACTCATTTGTAAGTTGTATTTTTAGCATTACTGTTGTCTAATGCATTGTTCATTGATCAAACTTTTTCCCTGGTTCTCAGTTGATAAGGGGTAATATCCAGTCAGACTAACCCAGCAGTCAACCAAAATAAATGGATAAATAAATAAATAAATAAATAAATAAATTAGAATAAATTTAAAAAATATATATACTACAGTATACCAAAAGGAGACTTGTTGAAGAAGTATTTACCAAAAAAATTTCAATAGAAACTTAACTTTGTGGGAAACCATCAGTACTTCCTCATGAGTAAGACCCATCAACTTCCCTCAACTAACTTTAACCTAATCTAAGGTAAGAGAACTGTGGGTTATGCTATATTTTGCTGGGAGTGATTTCAAAATAATTCATATTTGACAAGACAGACTTAGATTTTCCCTCCGACACTCATGCTCAACCACCTTCTGCAATCAAGCTCTGAGATACATAGAACAATGGACACCATTAACTAGCATGGCTGCAAAGTACGCACTGTCATTGCATTAACTAGCATGGCTGCAAAGTACACACTGTCAAGGCTATGAGCTGCTGCTAATTCTGAACTCCTGGGTTTGACTCCCAAAAACATACACTTGCATGGTGTATGGCTAAGGAACCAGCTTAACCAGACCAAAGCTCATTGGTCATCTTTCAAAAAATTTTCTTAGGTTTAGTGGGCTGTACCAGGCTGAGAAAATAAACAGCTTCAGTGGTGCTATTATCTAGTGAAATTTAACCAATTAAAAAATAAATCTCATATTTCAGACTCATCTTAATATTTAAAAAGGACTTCTGGAAGTGACATCTTACTTCCAGTAGTTGCAGCTGCCTTAGGGTAATGTGCCCTTGCCTTCCCAACGAGAATTTTGACAATATTGCAAAATAGTTGTCGACTTTTTAGTTAATCCTTATTACTCAGTTCTTAGGTTAGTACTGCGGTGGTACGGCAGTAGCGTTGTTACCTCACAGCAAGAGGTTCTCCGTTTCGATTCTCGGCTGGGCTTGGGAGTGCCTTCTGTGTGGAGTCTGCATGTCCTCCCCGTGGTTGGTTAGCATTCGAAAGACATGCGTGCATAAATGGGTGTGCCTTCGTTGAAGGTTGGGTATGGAGCTGGCACCTCGGAGTTTCGTAAAAATCTACTGCCAATCATCAGCGGACTGGAGTTCCGCTGTGGCGACCCCTTACCGGGAAAAGCCGAAAGACAAACAACAACAACAACAACAACAACTCAGTTCTTAGGTTAGAATGGCACTTGTTAATGTTAATACTGTCTATCATTAAGGCTGTATAGTTTAAACATAAGTATTTTCTACTTATTGTCTGAGTATCCAGTTTAATGACTATGCATATGTTACCAGATATTATTTTTTCACCCTGATCTCCCCTAAAGAATGTTAGTTTTGCTGAGTTCAGTGGGATTGCCTCGTTGACTAAACAAATAAATGACAACTTTTGATGGTGGGCTTTGTGAAGAACTGCTGCATTTAAAAAGCAATCACCACACAACTGAATTTTACACCATGCATGAGGATTTCACTGCATTTAAATATGTTTTCTGTTATGTCGCGTGAAAAAACGATAGATAAATGGATGCTTACAGAAGTAATGCCATCTTTCCTCAATGGTGCCTTGGGTTATTACAGAAGTAATGCCATCTTTCCTCAATGGTGCCTTAGGTTATTACAGAAGTAATGCCATCTTTCCTCAATGGTGCCTTAGGTTATTACAGAAGTAATGCCATCTCTACTCATTGCTGCCTTAGGTTATCCTGTTCTTTGTTTTGCCCCCTGTCAGCTACTCCATTCTAACTGGATTGGATGTGACCACCAACATGGAGCATATGTGCCTGTGGCTATGTTTTAACTTGTGCAGCTAGTACTGATTCCTCCAATACAGTTACAAATGTTTCATGATGTTGAATTTAATTAAAATATACTTTGGAAAGACACAAAAGTACAATGGTCATAAAGCATAATATTTGTAGCATATAACGGGGCAGACATTCAAATGTTTTGTTTGCATTCCTGTATGCATCAAGGAGGCATCATCTTGAAGGAATAAGTAAAGCTAGAGGAAACAACTTTGTTGAAAGCCATACATGGGAGGATGAAAATTTCAGAACTCAGGTCAGATAAAGTTTCAGCTTTGGAAAAGTAATTAGAAGACATTGTTAGTTGGACTTTATTATTAACTGCATGAGAACAGAAAGAAGAAACATGAAAATACTGGCTAAAACAGCAAAGTAGAAGTGCTCACAAAGCAGGAAGTACATCAGGCAAACAGTATTATGCATGTCATAGCAGTCAGCATGACCAAAGCTCTTATGAGGAAAAGCACTGAAAATGACAGAGAAAGATAAATAACATCTGTGACCTTAACCAACCATCTGCACACAATCAAGAAGGAAGTAAGAGATAACAAATAGGTTGTTGTATGGTTATATGATAGGCACTCAGATTAAAACAAAAGTATTTTTGCTGCAAAAATCAACATGTGCAGCATGCAAGAATGAACCGAAATCTAAACGTTCTTCTCAGAAAATTTGCCTGAATAAAGCTTATACCATAAAGCATCCTCTTGCCAGAAAATGACAATAGATCATCAAGTAACTTCCCATTGTTAACAGAAAAACTTCAAGTAGGAAAAGCAAAGTCAAAAGAGAAACAGACATGGATCTGCTGACAGATTTATGTTGGCCGAGATACAGAAACAGTAAAGTGCTACAGAAAGTACATGACAAGCGTCTTGTATCCTAGAAAGCATCAACAAGCTAAAACAGGAAATGTGATTACTTACACATTCTTCTGCATATTACGAGTTGAAAGTAGCTACTTGTTTGTTTGTGTCTTTCGGCTTTTCCGGGTTAGGGGTCGCCACAGCGGAACTCCGGTCCGCTAATGATTGGCAGTAGATTTTTACGTACTGGCTTGCCGGGCCTAACGCACAACCTTCAACAAAGGAATGCCCATTCACACATGTCGCTACACAGAAGACGCTCTAACTGAGAATCGAATGGGCAACGTCTAAATAAAAAACAATGATCAGCAACCTGTTTAAAAATTATCAAACACTGGGAAGTGCAAGGATAATCCTGCCAGTGGAGGAACAGGGAATGTTAGGAGTAGTATAGAATAGCAGCTGTTAAGGAGTAGGTTTATTTTCAGAAAAAGAAATATTTAAACATTGACTCTCATTTCTCGTTTCCTTTCCCCACACCTGCCTAGGCTGAGGGCAGGGCTGTATTACTTCAAGATCAGGTTGTGATGACGGTGCCCTGGCTCAGCAATCAAGGAGCCTCAATCCTCACCACTAACACCAGGGAGGTCGTCTCCTAGAAGAGGAAAGGATAACTAATACACACAGTAAAGTACAATTACCCTTAAGTGCACACAGAGATCACAGTCAGTCTGGGGCTGGTCACTTCCTTGCTCTCCAGGTCCTCAATAAGACTCCCCAGTGGCACAGCTATAGGGTCCAGATCTCAGCCTAGCTGGGAAGCTAACCTCCAGTATCCTCTCTGTCCAACCAGTGCTTCGTGTCCCTGCCCAGGTAGCTGACACACCACACAGACACTCCTGGGAAAAGGCTGACACAGATTCTCCAGCTGTGCCCCTTTACCCAGACTATACGGTAGTAATTACTGCCACCACCAGCTTAATAACTTATCAGCTTCCCAAAGGCCCTTAAAAGGGTGTGCAATTATTACTGTGCAATATTATTATCCAATGGTAGTATGACTAAACAGTCAAGGCTTAATTTGGGGTGACTTAGACAGTAAAATCTGTAAATATGTAATGTACTTTAGAGGTTAAATTATTTCTACATAAACCAGCCACAGGTAAAGGTTTTAAAATATTTAATAATAAATAATTAAAAACTACTACAGTAAAATGCTACACAAGTTCAGAGATCACACAGAAACTTAAAACAATATCGTATGAAAGATCTGACTTCAAAGAAAAATACTTAGTCTAACTTTCTTCTAAGTTTAACTATTCCTAAGAGAAATCACAGTGCTATAATCCTACTTACACACATAAAGCATAAACAGTGCTGGGTTAGTTATCCAAGATCAAAATGCTTCCCAGTCTCTCACTCAACAGTAGTTTTTAAACACTAACCAACAGCTCTCTAAGGCCCTCCCAAATTACATCCTTTTGACACTTAGTCTAGAGTTCCCAGGCCACAAGCTGCATTATTTAGAAAGCTAACACCTGCTCAGGAGGCTACAACAATAAAAGGCATTTCACATATACACTCTAGCAGAAACCAGAGCAGTAAAGCACCATCCACATGTACATTCTGGCCCTTAATGTTAACCTTAAAACAATGGGCCTGAAACCTTCATCCAGACTCACTGGAGCCGACTTGTAAAACATCAAAGAGATTCATAAGATCTTTTCAACTTCAAAAGACACATTTGAAACGCTTGGCTTGGTTTTCCCTACAGCAGATGGCAATGTTACAACAATCTTGAAGTTCACATTTTACAGTGTTTTCTTTCATTTAAAAACACAAGCCTGTATTTTACATTTATTTATACAATTGATAGAATTATGTATCAAATTCTATTTGACTAGGGTAGCAGCCTTCGCCCATCTTCCTCCAATCTTCACATCTTTTAAAAACACAAGCCTGTATTTTACATTTATTTATACAATTGACAGAATTATGTATGAAATTCTATTTGACTAGGCTGGCAGCTTACACCCATCTTCCTCCAGTCTTCACACAGGTTTCTTGGTTCTATGGGAACTTCAGTTCTTTCAAAAGCCACCACGCTTATTACGTTTTTTTAGACACCTTTATTACAATATCACTTAAGACACAGTCACAAATATTTTAAAAGAGAAGAAAACAAAAAAAAAATAACATTTTTTTCCATTTACTGTGACTGTTCTTTAGCAGTTTCAAAAAAAACCTGTACCGTCTGCTGTTGCCTTAAGTAGTTAATTGTACTGTATTACATTGTATATGTTAGTTGTAGGGCTGTTGTAGGTAGTTTGTGTGGTCTTATTACCACTGAGCTCCAAACCAGCTATTCTACATTAAGAAGGTGGTTTTCTGCATCCTTGCGGCAGGAGTGTGCTGATCTAACCTGTCTGAGTTGGTGATTGCTGGTGGAAGGCTTATCGTGTTCTTTCCTGAATGGTAGTTTGCTTAAAACTGGTTCTCTTTGCTCATATTTAAGCCTCATGTCAGTTAACACTGCCCTGTATAGATGCAAAAGCCTAGAAGCTCAGTTTTTCCCTAAACTGCTGTCAGTGAAAGCCTACCAAGCTTTACTGCTGCTGTAAGAGCAATTCAGTTGCTCACTGGGCAGCGTTGCCTTATTGATCAACCTTAGCCTACACAAAATATAGGTCCCTCTTGCAGTCTTGGCTCTACCAGCACAGTCCTGTCAAATTAACCCATTCCCTTCTCTAATTAAACATACATTAAGCGCCTTCTTATTATCTCTTTGGTCAACCTGACAGACATGGGCATCTCGAGGCAAAGCAGCAATTGTCTCATGTATACTGACAACCACTAACTCCTGAAACAAACAAATACTTTATGTTACAAATGTCATTACACTATGAAACTGGAGTCAAGACTCTCACATAAGGATAAATCCAATGCCCTAAAGGTTGTCAGCACGCGCACACTTCTTACACTAAATAAGGACATGATACATAAACCCACATATGCGGAAGTATTCACTAGTAACTTACCAAAAGATCAGAGGCCTCCCAAATGGAAACCACTTACACACATGGCAAAGCAAAAAACAACCACAACACATAAAACTCACACCAGTGTCTCAACAAATAAGCCCATAAGGCATAACACCACAAAACCTAATGTATTGGTCATAAATGACTCCATTGTGAGACACAGGGATGTTCCCCTCACCAGGCTGGATAAGAAGTGGGTTATTTTATTTATTTATTTATTTTATTTTACATTTGTTGACCAGGTTAGTCCAGCTGGATATATGTCCATTTTCAGTAGAGGCCCGGGGAGAAAAGCTCCAAGACAGATACTAACAGCCAATAAGTAATTGTTACATAAAAAAAACAATAAGTAGATATACAATATATTATATACATTTAACAGTAAAATAACATAAAACTATATACAAAATTTAGAGCAAGATAATATAAGTATGCTAGTGGCTAAAAAATAGTATCCAGGTTCTTACTAGATGCTTATCATTGAACTAAAGAAGATTAAATTAGTGGAGAGAGAACAGTTAGAAAATATATTAGCAGCATTAATGACAGGTTAGTCAGGGTTGGTACAAGGGCATAGCCAGTGTGTTTTGAGGAAGGTTTTAAATTTTTGTCTGAAGAGTGGTAAGGAAGGAAGGGAAGTAAGTTCAATAGGTAGAAGGTTCCAGTTTTTCCCAGTTGTGTTTGAGAATAGAGAGTCCCCAGCCATGCTGTGAGATTTGTTGATGTTAACTAGGAGTTTATTTGAAGAACGCAAGGCATTAAGATTTTTGTAGGGGGTTATGAGGTCTGAGAGTATTGGAGTATTGTTTGGCTGGTAAAGGACCTTATGGGCAATTGTAAGTTGGTTCAGTTGAAGCTGGTTTTGAAGTTCAAGCCATCCGAGTTGCTTAAGATTCTGACAGTGATGGGTTCTGAAGGGTTTACCAGTGGCAAATCTGGCAATATTATGATAAGAGGTAGCGAGTTTGAGAAGATTCTTTTTGGATAGGTTAGTGTATATTGGTGAGGCATAGAGTAGAGTAGAGATTAGATGGGAGTGGGCAATGGTAGTTCTTGCTATTGGAGTAAGGAAGGGTTTGACTCTGTACAGGCAGCCCATTTTTCTGTTAACTGATTTTATAGTGTTGTTAATGTGGGTGTCGAAGTTAAGGTTGTTGTCTATTGTAATACCAAGGAGTTTGGTGGTAGAGTCTGGGTAAATGAGGGTACCATTGTTAGAAATGACTGAGATATCTATCGGTGTGGACCTACAAGTAGGAGTAAAGAGTAGGAGCTTTGTTTTCTTGGGATTCAGTAGAAGGCAGTGCTTTAAGAACCATGTCTCAACTATGCTAAATACTTTCTGGGTTTGGCATTGCAGTTCAGAAGCAGATTTAGCTGTGCATATTAATGTAGAGTCATCTGCATATTGTATACAAGTTGCAGTGGGAACAGCCAAATAGAGATCATTAATAAAAATTGAAAATAAGAGAGGACCTAGAATGGAGCCTTGGGGAACTCCCAGTGTGACTGGCAGGTGGGATGATAGATTATTTTCCCAGCGCACTGCTTGTTGCCTATTGCTCAGGTAGGAAGTAAACCACTTTATAGATTGAGTATCCAGGGAAAGCGATTTGAGAATATTGATAAGCAATGTGTGGTTTACCATATCAAAAGCCTTTGAAAGATCAATAAATAGTGCTGAAGAGAGTAAATTGTTAATGTGGTTTCTAATAATGGTGTCTGTAAAGGATAGGAGGGCAGAGGTGGTACTATGGAATGGCCTAAAGCCATGTTGGCCCTTAGCTAGTAAGTTGTGTTGAGTTAGATGGCCTATTAGCTGATGGTGAATGCATTTTTCCATCATTTTTGCTAAGGGGATAGAAGGGCTATGGGTCTATAGTTAGAATATTCTTTGGAGTTGCCACCTTTGTGTAGGGAGATAATGTGTGAGACTTTCCAACTAGTAGGGATATATCCTTCTTTGATGGTTCTGTTTATGAGGATGGATACAGGATAAGCAACTGCTTTGGCTGCTTTTTGTAGGTATTCAGCTGGGATTTGGTCAGCGGAAGGGGTACAAGGCTTTAGTTTTGCTAGGAGTTTGAAAATAAAGTTAGTGGATATAGGTTGTAATAGGAAGGTAGGAAGAGTGCTTGTTATGGGGGTGGGAATGCTAGAGGTGTCAGGAGATAGCTGACTGGCTAGAGTTTGGATGGCATCTGTGAAGAAGGAGTTAAAGTCATTAGCAGTTTGGATGGGAGTCTCATGGTTCGCTCCTATTGGTGTTGGTGTAATGGAGTGTCCTGGATAAAGGAGTCTATTGATATTTGCCCAGAATCTTTGAGGGTTATTTTGGTGTGTTTGCTGTATTTTGTTATAAAAGTTTTTTTTTGTCTAAGAGTATGGCTTTTTTAGTAGCATTTCTTATTTGTCTAAATGTCTGTTGAGTAGATGAACTTTTGGTAGTTCGCCACCTAGTCCAGGCTTTGTTTCTAAGTAGGATTTTTTGCCTGGTATCTTTGGTGAGCCATGGGGTTGGTTTTGACCTAATTCCTATGTTACGTATAGGCGCATGTTGGTCTAGGATAGTTAAGAATTTAGAGATAAAGTATTGGACAGCATCTTCTAATGGGAGGGTTTTTAAAAAGTCCAGTTACAGGCACTAAGTTCGCTCAGAAATAGTTCTTGGTTAAAATGCTTGTTGGAACGTAAAGTCCTATAAGATGTTGGGTGGGAGATATCTATTTTTTGCCTAATTATATAGGTTAAGCAATGGTCACTTACATCATCAGGGAAGGTGCCTACTTTGTATGTTTGATGGTGATTATTAATCATAATCCAATCTAAGGTGCTCTCTTTTTGGTTTGGTTTGTTAATTCTAGTTGGGGAGGTGATGGTCTGAAAGAAGCCATGAAGGTTAATATGAGAAGTAGGATGCTCAGTATTGATGCACTTCCAATCTATATTGACATCACCTAGGATTAAAGTTTCTTGTGGGAAGGTTGCTGTGACCCAGCTAAGAATATCCTCTAAGGTGTTAATATTATTTCCAGGAGGTAGATAAATGCATAATATATTTATGGATTTATTAGAATTAAGCTGAATCTTAGAAATAAGGATTTCTGCATTATTGTCCTTAGGTGGGGTATAAGATGAGGTAGTAACGTGTAGCCCTTCTTTGAAAAGAATTGCTACCCCCCCTCCCTTTCTTTTTGTTTGGTCATTTCTTAGTATATTATATCCTGGTGGGATAATCTCATTATCTTGGGTCTGTGGTTTTAACCAAGTTTCTGTTAAACATAAAATGTCAAAAGAGTATATGTCTAAGAGAGAATGGAGATGAGGAACTTTACTGTTGATGCTTTGGACATTGAGATGTGTTATCAGAAGAGAATTGGGGAGTTTAATGGGGCTGTGTGAGATAGAGGGATTGGAGGTATAAGCATCAGTAGGTAGGACATTTGCAGGGCCTGGGTTAGGCTGGATATCACCATTTTGTAAGGATTGAATTTTTAAAATGTACAGTGCATAATGTAGATTACTTATTAGAAATTGATATTTCTTGGTTGGGGGATTATAGTATTTAATGTGGGATAGTCTGTGGAGTTTTGCGAGTAGGTAGCTAGGTGTAGATATTTTATTTATATTATTTGGAGAGATGAGTATATAAAAGGATGTTTGTTTAGTTGGGTAGTGAAACCGAGAGTAATGCAGGTGCTCAAAGGAGGTTAAGTGATATGCTGTGGTTATAAAAGATAGCAGTGTGGCAGTAAGTAATAGTTTCAGAAGTATTGACATGGTTGTGGTAGACATGGTGAGAACAGTTGGTTGCAGGGTATTAAAGATAGCTAGGAGTGGTAAAAGCTGTAATAGACAAGGTTTGAGTGGTAAGGCTAGGAGGAAAAGTATTAAGTAGTTAGAGCTGTAATTGCTTATGTACAGTAATAAGGTGTGGTGCTAATTGTATTTGAAGGTGGGAGTTTGTGATTTGTTGGTTGGAGAGGAGGGTGTGGCCAAGAAGTTTCAGTTTAGCGGCAGTGGGGGTGAGATTTGGGGGTAGGGTAGGGAAGCGAAGTGAGCCCACAGGATGAACGGAGCGGGGTTTAGCTTGTTCTAATGAGTTTTCACAAAAAACAATGTGGGAAAGAGCTCAGGTAAGTTCCGCGGTAGATAAGGCTTTAAATGAATAGTATAGACAGAGTCTAGGCAGGCTGGCAAGGTCAGTATAGTTAGGGAAATAAAAGAAGATTAAAAGAAAGTGGTGAAGCTAAGTAGTGTTACAAGCAGAGTAGGAGAAGGGGGGAAAGAAGAAGGACGCAGGTTGGTTGGTCCTGGTGGTGCTTAGCTCTTAGTTCAAGGGGAATAGTTTTTAACAGTTTAACATACAGGCAGAGAGCACATACATGAGTTTATTTTCCTTCTTTTAAGGTGTAAGGAACTGATAGGCAATATCCATGCAAATTATGTGGTTGGTATTTAGCTGTGGGTTCCTGAAGAGTGGATGAGAAGCCTTGGATGAAAGCAGTCCAGGGGAAGGATGTCCTTTACCACTTGCTCAAGTAACAGCAGAAGAGTAAACTGAGGATGAAGACAAATACGGCAGTCCCAAATACGACAATGTAAATATTGAGAGGCAAATTCTGGAACCCAATATTCGGCATCCTTAAACTATACTGCTGGAAATTTGTACTCATGGAAAGTCCTGGGACGTACTGCATGACCTTTTCTTTGTTGAAGCCACAGTGCGAGCTTTAGCACCAGCTGGAATGCCTCTGGCAGTGGCCCTTGTGCTTTACTGCATAAAACCAGTCAATATTTCACAAGAAAGTTGAAATCATTTTACGTACTTCACCATGACAGAGGTGTTGTTTAAGCAATCTATTGTTCTTAAAACTAAAGCTGGGGACCTGTCCAACCTTATCAGTAAGTCCAGGAACTTCCTAAATGTCCTACCGTGACACATGCAAACGCCTTCAAAAGTGCAACCCCCTGTCCATGTGGCGTAACCAGTACTGATCTCCAATCCAGCAATAGATCTCAAGTTCCAAACATCACAATCTACACTAAAATCAGCAGGACTCAATTTACACAGTCTTAGTGAACTAAATGTGTCATGTTCAACCACAGATTAATGGAAAATTATGAAAAGTCCCGCCTGGAAGCAAGCCACCGTAAAATGAAACTCTACGGAAAAAGACTCCTTATTGGGAACAGTACATCTGACAGACTCTTCAGCCTTTTGATTAGTAAACATGGCAGCAGTAAACATCGCTTTGATGACGACAGCACCAATTTGGTGGGCTTTTTGGTCTATGTAGGCAGACTTATCATTTTGAGGCCTGAGGGGCGGTTTCAGGGGCGCATAAGTCTCACTTTGACAATGGAGTAGCTAAGTTATGGTTACTCTCTATTAACTCTACTATCAGAAGAAAGAGAAACAGAGTCCTTTTTTGCTTGCAGGCTCACTTTTTCTTGGATAAACTTTTTTATTTCCTCCTTATCCTGTTTTGCATCAAAAAAGTCTTTGATCTTACAGGAAAACTACTCTGAAGACAACTAGGTACAACCATTTGAATCTCACACCTGCCTCTTGACATCTCCCTATTGTTGGGATAAATTTGCCTCTCTTCTGCCAGAAGAACTGCAAATAATCATTTTCCACAAACACTCTACTGTCTCCAATTTTTATTACTTTTCCCTTTTGAAAGAAGAAAAAAATATAATTTTAAAGATAATAACAAATCAAAATCTGCCCACATAAAAGACTGTCAAAATAATGGTATGACTGCATCTTTAATAATCTAGGTCTTGATTGCTTTACCATGGCGAGATTTGAAGCATAAACTCAATGTGCTCTTTCAATTGGCAAATCCTGGTATGGAAGACAGTTGTTTATTTGTATTTTCATAAAATAAATGCAGTCTGTTTCTTTCAGTTTCTCTTGGGCAGCTGAATGCCTTGGGTTTTTTTCTGTATGCTCTGTCTTCTAATGCTATTATTTTTTGACACAGCTCTTCTTGAGAAGCCTCATACTCAGCCAGCTTTTTCTTCATTTCAACCTCTGATTTTTGCAGCTTTATCAGTTCATCTGAATAGCTAGTTAAAGCTTCTTATATTTTCCAGGCTTTTGTTATTTGAGTTGATATATTCCTTCAAAGTTTCATTTATTTTAAACATCTCCGGGTACATCTCATTTATGTTTCCTCTACATTATTGGATGCTATCTTTTGAACCAAAGCTGAAGCTTGAACTGGTTTTTGCTTAAAAGCTACAGAATCCTTCCCATACAGTGTTTTCTTTTCACCTTTCCTGGTTGATTTTCTTTCAGGTTATCCAAATGTCTTCTTTGATGGCATCCAGGCAATGCACTTACTAGCCGGTAACCGAATTTTACCCAAAAAAACAGTTTCAAAGACACTGCTTTATTCAGTTTCTATTTTCACACTGGGAGAGCTGAAATTAAGCTGCTGATTAATGCGTTACCATCTTGGAAGTCCTCCAGGCTTATTAAGTCTTTAAAAGACACCAAAGGAACCAGGTAAAGCATTTGAGCTTGCATGCGTGAGTATGTGTGTGTGTGTGTGTGTGTGTGTGTGTGTGTGTGTGCACATTCACTTGTGCATGTATGTACGTGTGTGTGTGTGTGTGTGTGTGTGTGTGTGTGTGTGTGTGTGTGTGTTTGTGTATGTATGTGTGTGTGTGTGTCATAGGGGAGAAGAGAGTGACGTGAGCTTCAGGTTCACTTTTAAAATGCCTCTGGTACAATATTCCTGTGTGACCCTGGCAGCTGGGACCCTAAAGAACTGGTACATGGAGCAGTGGTGAAAGAATATGTTAAAATCTAAGATCTCTATATTCCCTACCCTAAGGAAAGTGGAAGAATAAAGGAAGGGGATGCAGCTGCCTAGGGCTCCTAATGGGCAGACGGGATGGATCTGGTAACAAGCAAGCAAATGAGACAAATCTAATTATTATAGAGTTTCACATATCAACAGATAGAGTACAAATCTCAGAGATAATCTGTGTATCAGTGGAGAGTGGAAGCTTGGTGTTAATACCCATATTAATATATCTATATAGGAAAAGGATTGGAATAAACAAGGAAAACCTGCAGCACTAAGAAAGCATTTTCTTTTTAGTTCTCTTCTGCTTCATTCTTTCCAGCTAACTCCAGACTCCCCATCCATAACCAGGTGTAACAGCTTCTTCAACAGTCCCAGATTATGCCCATCTACAGTTAAGGAGAAGTGCTGTTGACTGCTTTCACCAGGGCTTCCTCCCTCCCCTGCATTTGCCTGTTTTATGTCAGAGGGTTACTCCCCTCTACAGACCACACATTACTGCATGGGACACCTAGACAAACACCACTCCTTCCTGGGATCCCAGAATGCCAGTGATTCAGGCAACCAGGCACTAACTGAACCTGGGGCTCCTGGGTCACAGTTAGGGCTTTAAACCTCTACATCATGGTGCTGGTCAAGCTAAGAATGCATTTTGTATAAATAAAGGACCCTGCTTTACAACCACAGCATTTGGAAATGAAGGTAATTTCTGCTCTACAAAACAAAATAATAAAAAAAGTGCTGTACCAGCAGTCACATTAGAATCTTTAATTCAATGTTTGAGTGCTTTCGTTAATTCAGTGTTTGAGCACTTTCATTTAATTCAATGTCTGAGTGCTCTAGAAAACATTGCTTCACAACAACAGAGATAATTGTAAGTGGAAATGGCTCAGCATTCTATGGATCAGATCTTGATCCCTGAGGGTACAAGCCAATAGAATTGTACTCATATAAGACTGCATCCATCCAGAGTGAGACTGCAGTTTTATTCCTACAGGATGTGAAGGCCCTGTGGCCCACTTGTTCCTCCAAGAGGTGAGTGGTGACTGAGGAAGTGTTGTCATCAGACTCGGGGAATCAGGGGTTTAACACTTACAGTCTTACTTGTTCCCATTTGTGCATGCCTGATATGTGTCATTGGCTGACAGGCAATGGGAGAACCCAAGAACACCTCTGCAGGACACATCATCTTAAATGCTCTGACCCCATGAAGACAAGTACCTACAGTAATCCCAAACCCTCCCCAGGGATTTCAATTTGAAGTCCACTCCCTGGGATGCTTCCACCCCATAGATAGGTGAGCATGGTCTAGCTCATCAATCCTTTCTCTTACTGGTCAGCTCTTCCAGCATCCAGGCCACAACTGAACCTGGTTTGGTTGAGTCATAGTCAGGGCTTTATCCCCTTTATGAAAGAAGACTAAATTCTTCTAAAGCACCTTGGTGGAATGCGAGCATTAAGAGGCTCTATAGGAAAAAGAAAAAAAATCATTTTAAGGACAATAATAAATCAAAATCTGCTCACATAAAAGACTGTCAAAATAATAGCAAAAGTCTGAAAGTTACCATAAGGAAGATCAATGTGAACACGAGTTGAAATTAGCATCTGAAATCAAACATAATCACAAATCCTTGTTTCACAACATCAGGTGATTAAGAAATATAATGCAACAATGCTCTGGATTAATTCATAATCACTCAATGACAAAATCCAATCTTAAACATGCTGCCAATAAATTTGTTAATAAATTTTGTACCAACTTCACACAAGAAGCAGACATTGAATTCCCAAATCCCTTCTTCTCCCTGAGATTATTACAGAGCATGTCTTAACTGTACTCTCTAAACTTAAAATTATTACCTGTATGGGACATGTCAATATACATGGTTACTTATTCAGCACTGCCAAATATACTCTCCATTTCAGAGGTATTTGAAAATGGCTATTGTTATGCCGCTCCATAAAGGGGCCCCACCTGAGATTATAGGTCCCATTAGCCTAACAAGCCTAATTTGTAAAGCCATGTTACATCTGATTTCATAAACTGTGATATAAAAAAAATAATTTATTGTTCTAGACCTAAAACAACATGGTTTTGTCAAAGGATGTCTGCTTAATTTAGTAATCTTCTTCTCATTCTATAGATAACGGCCACGCAGTTTCCACAGCATGCCTGAATCTGGCCAAGGCCTTTTTTAAACAAGAAACATCTTTATTAAATTATCACTTATGACATCGGCAATCATACATTTACATAAATGAAAACAAACCATATTCACACATTTTCAATTGCAAACATTATACATCACTTGTAATCCAGTCATTGTCAGTCAAACATTACAAAGCTCATTCTATTCCTGCTTCCCTTAAACCTCATTCCTCCTCCAAACCATTATTCTGCATATGTTCTTCCCACAATTCCCATTTTTTCTATGTAATTTGCATCTACCCTTTTCTAAAGATCCCACTTCCAGTTACTTTATCTCTATTACTATATTCACTACTTGTAGTACGGCTGGCTTAGACTTTGATTTCCATTAAGCTCAACATGGCCTTACTATGTCAAGGCAATTCCGACTCAGTATTACAGCTAAAAAAAAAATAATTTCCTTAGTTACACCAGTTTGCTCACCCAGTATTTCTGATAGAATAGTTTGCAGGGAATTTTTAAGTCTGCCAGCTCATTACACTCCCAAAAACATTTTCCCAATTAACTCTTCCACATCATACATCCAGCATTTAAAATCTAAATGAGAAAAAATTCTTTGGAGTCTGCTTGGGGTGTAAAAATACCTATGCAAACACTCCCAAGCAAAGAACCTACATTTTCTGGACTTTGTTGAATATTTGGTAGCCATAAATATATAAATATACCCCCCAACTGATTCTTTGTGAATTGCTTATCCAGTCTCTCTTCCCAATATTTTCTATCCTTCTCTGGCGGTTTCCTGTAGTTATTGTGCGATATTTTATACCCTGTACTAATTATTCCTTTTTTAACAGCAGCTTCTGTTCTAGATTCTACTTAAAACTCTACTGGTGCTGGTTATTCACTTAGGACTCCCCTATTTCTTTCTCTTTGCCTATACTCTGATATGAATCCTCACAGGGAAGGCAATCTCTAGCCTGCAGTCCAAATGAGTTATTGGCCTCTTCCCATTCTATCTTTCCCTCTCTAATTATTTGCTTCTAGTACCTTGGTTCATTTGCCAGTTTTCTCCAGTAAACTCTAGCCCCCTCTTGCCTATTCTATATACCCCTAACTGCAGTCATCGCTGTTGGCAGAATCTCCTTTCTCCATCCCAGTCTTGGCTTATTTCTTAGAATACTTTCTGCTACTTTAAGAATATAATATTCTGTATAGTTATTATTATTCTCCTTAAGGATCTAAATCCAAAATCCAAATCTCTCTTTGTTGATCTGGCCAAGGCCTTTGTCACTGTTCCCCATGACAGAATTGTAAATAATCTTGAAGAACTAAATGTGCACCCTTATATTGCAAGACAGGTATCAAACTGGCGGACAGATATGTAGTTAAAGTAGCAAGTACCACCTCAGAAAGCAAAAGGTTGAGTAGTGGCATTGATGAGAGTTCAGTATTGGGACCTCTTCTGTTCAGCATCTGCTCATCTCTCTATACCATGATTTCAGATGGCTAACTAAATTCACTGATATCTATAAGCTGGGTGTTGTAATTCTTTCAGCATCGGATAGAGTGTTACCAAAGTAAGGCAGAAACCATAAAAATCAATGTTTTATTACAAATGGGCTTGACTTAAATGAAGTGTAGCACCATCATCTTCAAGACTTAAATGAAGTGTAGCACCATCATCTTCATCATACAGATCTCAACATCGTCTTACATTATAGGCCAGCACCCCTCTTCAGACTGATAATACCATCAGAGATCTCAGCACCTTTGTACCCAATTCCCTCTCTCGGATTTCCTGTACCGTTACAAGAAATGGCTCCATGGACACTCAAACTAAAGACTTGAATCTCCATCAAAAAATAAATAAGATATTCTGGTGTGACACATTCATCACTTGGTGCTTTCCCTGTCTCTGGAATAATCCTTCATTACATAAAAAGGTGAGTGGTACCCTCATTTCTTTGAAAGCAAACCTAAAAGCTGTATGGTTGCCTGCAAATTCATCCCTGGTCAGACTTGTTTTGCCATCCTGGAGGTAGAAGATGCTCAATGGGGGAGGGCTCTGACAAGGAGTTTATGATCCATCAACTGTCTGTAACCCATATGGCCCACTTGTTCCTTTCTGTGTGACAATTAATCACAGAAAGGCATCAGGCAGGCAAATGCCACAGTTTTCTGCATATGCCTGTGTCTTCCATCCTCACAGCAAACTGACAAATATGTCCACAACACAGGCATCCTGCACATGTGCATATCCCAGTTACAGAGGTTGACCAATTTGCCTATTGTACCTATGATACCCTGGGAAGCAGCAGAGTAAGGAACTGCCAGGCTCCCTCTTGGGTGATCTGGTACCAACTGCTCACTCCCACCCTCACTAAATGGATCACTGACTGATCCCAGGTCACCCTGATTGCAGTTAGACCTTTATCTGGCTGGCCGCACACTTTCAGTAGAATATTTAATTAAAACGGCAGCCATTCAAATTTTTGTGCATTTAACCGTTGGTTATTTTTAATGTTATTTTTCTTTTGCCATCTTTTATTTACATTGCTATAGATTGTTAACATATTAACATACTTTGTAGGTTCAATAGCTATACTGTCTGCTACTGTGAGATTTTATTTCATCATTCTCTTATGTGGGTTAGTGGATTATCTTTGGAAGCACCATGACAGTTTAACTTTAATTTACCAACAGAATTAACTTTTTTTTTTCATTTTTGTTATTCTTTTACCTTATATTTTCTTATAGTTAACTAATGTTCCTGGTTCTTCATACATTAGGAAATATATTATGGTACATGTGAAAGAATTAATGATTACTTTAATGTAGATTAATTGAACACTTATTTATTGATAAGCCAGTCCTGAATGTAAATGTCACACAGAAACGTCACATGAACAAAACATCAAAACACCACAGTAACTCAGAGGCTTCACTGTGTAATACACCTCCCTTGAAGGAACCCATAGGAAATATGCAAATGACCTCCACTGACTTTTTACTTTTCATATGTCTTTATTCAGGCATTCAAGCTAATAAAGCCATTCACCACTAATATACTGATTATACCTGATTATAAACTAGTTCATTTTTCTCAGTCTGATTCATTTTTACTGGCAGACTAGTCTGAGGACCATGTGCAGCCATTTTTAAAAGGACAGTACAGAGGTCAGAATACAAATACAACAAATGAGACAAGGGTACAGTACACCTTAATTAATTATCTCCAATGGAGCTCTGGAAATTTGATCTATACCATAAAATAGTTGCATAAAATCAAGTTATATCCCCATTCTTCAAACAATGTTCATATCTCTAGAACCATAAGTAAAGCAGTATAAACGGCAAACTGCTCAGCACAAACAATCTTAACAGTGATAGTACTCATTAGATGTCAGGTCTTAAACTGGATTTTATAAATCACAATAAATACAATAAATATTAATTTTACAATATTTTGTAAACAGCTTCTAATATCTCAGTAACCACCTAAGCTGCATGCATACTGCCAGCAGCATTTTGTTAATCTGAGAGCTTTCATACGATGCTAAACAGGTTCCATTTCTATCACCTAGTTGCTGTAATATTTGCAGAAATATAAAAATTACGACTCTTTCCCTCTCTCTCTCTGTGTATGTATATATATATATATATATATATATATATATATATATATATATATATATATATATGGATCTACCTTAGTACATCGACAAGTCACAATACCGAAAACGAATTAACCGACACCAAAACATCGACAGTCATGTAACCGACGCCAGAAGATCGAAAGTTCACAAACACGACATCGCATACACCCGACACATCATACCAATAAACAAAACACATCCCCTATCCAACACCCACACACACAACACAAGCACACCAAAATCCTTACAAACGAACACTAACCCATACATACACAACTATCTAGAACCCTAACCCAAACCCTTACCCTAAGGTCCGTCACTATCGCACACTCACCCAACCCGCGCCCTAACCCTAACTCACTTATCCCACCCCTACCCCTACTAAACACCAACATCGCACACTTACCTTACTCGCACACTCACCCAACCCACGCCCTAACCCTAACTCACTTATCCCACCCCTACCCCTACTAAACACCAACATCGCACACTTACCTTACTCGCACACTCACCCAACCCGCCCTAACCCTAACTCACTTATCCCACCCCTACCCCTACTAAACACCAGCATCGCACACTTACCTTACTCGCACCCTATCGTCCGTCACTACCGCATACTTACATATCCTTTCCCCATCGCAGCTTCTCAGCGTCGGTGTCTTCCTCCGTCGGTCTTCCGCCTTGTCGATCTTCTGGCGTCGGTGACGTGACTTTCGATGTTGTGGTGTCGGTAAATCCGTTCTCGCTATTATAACGTGTCGATGAACTCAGATAGACCCATATATATATATATATATATATATATATATATATATATATATATATATATATATATATATATATAAACAGCAAATGAACTTTAGCTGCAATAAATAGGGGCTAAATATGAGTATAGTTGTGTTGCACATCATATACATTTTAAGATGAAATCTTTCAATATCTTGTATGTAACATGGTGTTTTGGAATTATTAATGTACACATGAAAGACAAAATTAGATGCCCAGAGGCATTAGTAGGCTGTAACTAGAGATGCACCTTTAGGCATCACTAGGATATAATGAGATATCTACATGATGCTGTGTTGAACAAATGCATTTCACCAAATGGCTTTAAGTGAGCTTGTCAATCTGAAATTAACATTCCCCAGTGTTACAGCCTTCTCGTTTGTAAAGAGTGGAGTAATTTTCCAAACAACTTGGCCTGACAGAGGGCTATTGGGGGTTAAATTCCCGCTATGCTGATACTTACCTGGATTACAGTATGGCTTCAGCAATAACGCCATCTGGTATCACTTTCTTTAAGACTGGGTGAGGATGCTAAGATTACATACTGCGGGGTACTGAGGACAGAGGAGAGCACTCCTTTTCTCAGAATGGTACAAAGTCAGTTACTGAAAAAAGTTTCATAATTTGTGAGGCTATACAGAGGAGGAGGAGACACAATAAATCTTCTGGCTTGGGTCTATATTAGAAAGTCGATATCTGAAAAGAGCGAATGCTCTTAAATCGACACCAAATATGCAAAACCACATAAAGTCGAACAAGGAAAAAAATCGCTGCTCCAAAAAAAAAAAACAAAAACAAAAAAAAAAAATCAAATCCAAAGACAAAATAAAAGGGGGGGGGGGGACTTCACTCCCCACACACCCCCTACTTAAATATGCCAACTCCAAGATTGCACCACAGTGGAGGAAATGGCAAAGTCCCAACAATGGCCCAGCATTTTTTTTCCCTGGGGAAAAAAAATAATTGCTGTTCCGGCCATTCGACATTTTGTGGTTTCACTATTTGGTGTCGATGTAAGAGCGTTCACTCTTTTGAAACATTGACTTTCTAACACAGACCCTTGTGGCTTTACCTATGACTCAGTTATAGCAATTACCAGAGCATGGGTATGAATCTAAGCTTCTAGTTAGCAAAAATTGGCAACTATGCTCCCTGTGTTAATTAACTACACAACAATCCACTATGATAGGATTAGGGCAAGGCAGTTCTAGAGTATTCTCTATGTCCTCTGGTTCACTGGTGCCAGGCAAGGGATTCTTAAGCATGGAAAAGGGGGCTTTTTGTCAATAACTTGCTTCAAAGACTTTTTTTGCAGATTGGAATAGGCATAACGTTAGCAATGATAGACAGGCCACCAGGTTACTGTTGTACACTGTAAACTCAGGTCTCTGTTGATACAAGTTGCTAGTTTATGGATGCTTAGGAGGTGGCATGATATAGAAAATCAGTACTAATGTCAAGTGATTGAAGATGGGCACCACAAGTGACTGGAGAGGGCCATCCCAATGCCTCAGTACTAATGTCAAGTGATTGAAGATGGGCACCACAAGTGACTGGAGAGGGCCATCCCAATGCCAAGTGATTGAACAGGGACACCCTTTTAAATTTAAGGTTGGAAGTATTTGTTTTGGCAGACTAGCACCACCAGTATTTGTGCCAGAGAGACAATTTTACCCATAATGTATCTGAAACCCAGAATTGAAGAAAATTATCGAAGGCAAGCCACAGTTTAAGAGACTTTAATAGCAACACAAAATAAACTCAGCTCAATAAATAGAGAATATAAAATATGTAAGCGCTTTCACATTTCTATTGAACACTTCTTCAGACATAAAAAACTACCCTAGAACAGGATTTAAATACTACATAATTACTAATTACTAATTCCCACCAATCATCTTACTTGACTAATAATTCATTTTAAATGCAATGAATCACTCTTCATCTGGTGTCTGTTAAACAGAACAAATACATATAACCCAGAATTGGTAAAGGAGCAAGCACTGGTCTTGGAGAAAGAGAATGGAGTGAGCTAAATGGTCTTTTATTGCAGGTTCCATGTGAAGAAAGCAACCAGACTGTAGGATAAGTGCTACAATCAGAAGAGTAATGTTAGTTTGGTTTCCAGATGAAAAGCATTTAATGAAATTATTTTATGAGCTGTCCCTCCTACAAAAATGTGGGGCAGTCACGGTGGTGTAGTGGTTAGAGTGATTGCCTCCCAGCAAGAGGTTCTCTGGTTCGATTTTTGGCTGGGGTGCCTTCTGTGCAGAGTCTGCATGTCCTCTCTGCAGTCATGTGGGTTTCCTTGGGGTACTCTGGTTTCCTCCCACAATCAAAAGACATGTAGGTGGACTGGACACTCTAAACTGGTCGTAGGTGCGAGTGTGCATGTGAGTGGTGCAGATGAACCACTGTGGCAGGGATAGCCACCCAGCAGTGTAAACCTTGGCTCAAGATGATTGTCACTGTTGAAGTGACACCCCAACCCCATGGGAAAAAGGGGTTGAAGATGGATGGTTTCCTAAGAAAATGTGGTTAGCCTTTAGGTACATGAAAAGTAAAGTTAAAAGGAGTAAATTATTAGCTATTTTATTAATCTGAAGTAAGTTAAACAGAGTATAGTACTGAATTAATTCTTAGCTATTTATTAATCTGCAGCCCTGGAAATGATGCATGGATGTGTAGTCTCTCTAGTAGTAGTATTATTTGTTATCCCCCTCCCCCTCACATACTTAACATCTAGCCGATTACCACTACTCCGCTTATTTATTCCCTGTTGGGGCAATCATTGATTGTAGCATGGTCATCACCCAGGCAGGTGTTAGGTTATTTCATTATGCATCTGCCTTCCACTCTGCATGTCCCTAAGGATGTGGCTGTGTGAGGGAGTGTCACCACTTCTGTGAATGATGCATTCTCCATGGACTCACTGCCATCCATCGCTGGTCTGCTACATTTCATATTAGCACTCTGTTTAGCAGGACCACTGAACAGATATTAGAATTACAGTCTCTTCATGCTGCAGGTATTTTAAAAGATATGATAAGCAGATAAATACTATGTGCCATGAGTTATTATAACTCAGCTAAATGTAAGCAAGTGATGCACTTCTGGCAATGATGAACTCCCAGTGAAAAAGATGAAGTCAGATAGGTTTGGTGGACAATCACTGTATGTGACCAGCAAGGGACGGGTGAAATGCATACAACAAAGACTGTGAAGAAACAGAAAGTAAAGCCAGGGAGATGTAGAATTTGCTGTAGGAGTTACTGCTGGTATAGCACTGTAATATGATTAGTCAGAAAGGCTGTGAAAAGTATGAGATGGAGCTAGTCAGGAGGAGTACTGGTGATGCACAATCTACATGGGTCACCTCAGCAAACAGCTAAGGTTGTAGTGCACACAAATCCTTTTCCAGTTAGAAAGTTTGGGAGAACAAACATTTGATTTACAATCTTGAAGGGCAGCAAATCCAGTACTGTATGCGTGTGTGTGTATGTGTGTGGGTGTGGGTGTATATATAAATATATAAAATAGGAAATAATAGTAAAATAGAAAGAACCAGTGCAGTCACCACACTGTACTGCATAAATATTGAACTTTAATGGGACGAATTAAAAACAAATAAAACAAGTAAAATCCTTGAAAAGATTAGCACTTTTGGGTTGCTCCCAACCCTTCTTCAGATCTGCTACTGATCCCATGCTCAAGATATTTAAAAAAACGTAATCAATCTCAATCAATTTCTTCCTTCGTGGGCACACCTTCCAAAGCAAGCTCTATGAATTCATTCACAAAGAAATCAATTAGAGTTATCTGCGAAGCCTATAGTGTCATAGTTTCATAGGTGTTTACCACAAGGGCCATTTTAAGCCTAGCCATGCATCCCAAACCTCTGACAAGTTCTGACACCCTTGATAAGTGTAAGCAGGGGTTTGGGAGATGAAACATTTACAAGCAGGGGCCTGAGGGATGAGCCATTTACAGGTTGTAGACCACAAAAACAGCAATATCGAGTCCGGAAAACCACCACAAAGGATCGCAAGGCTCACAATAAGGTAACTACTGAATAAAAAATGCAGTTTATTAACGTGCAAAATAAAACCACACACGTTTTCGTCGATTAAACACGACTTCCTCAGATAAAATCACAAAGTACACTGTGGTTTAAATAGTTCCCATACTACCATGCAAATTACAAATCAATTA
This sequence comes from Protopterus annectens, assembly GCF_019279795.1. NCBI lineage: Eukaryota > Metazoa > Chordata > Ceratodontiformes > Protopteridae > Protopterus > Protopterus annectens. The sequence goes on from NC_056729.1 coordinate 1,199,326,847, forward strand.
TTCAATAATGTAATTAAACAAAGTATTTAAATGAATATGTTAAAAGTGTATAACATTTAAAAACACAGTAAATGTTCATGAAACCTATTAAAGAAACTAAAATGGGCAACCATTACTAATAGCAATACTACATATATTACTAATCTCTCTCAATCAAGACAATGTTACAGTTAGTTTCACATATATATAGAATACAGTTTAAACCATGGACAGAAAATAAATAGGATGTCCCTTAATTCCAAACATATATTATCTAAAAAATTTTTAGAAAATCTGGTTTAAATAGAAAACAACCATATTTTAAATACGCCTTGCTTTAAGCTTGAGATAAGGTGCAATTGAAATAAAATCATTGAGCCCTGGAACTTTGTTGGACTCTAAGAGGATCTGCCAATAGGTCTCCCTATGGGCTAGCCTGGCCTCCCAGGGTCCGCCCCTTATATCCTTGGGGACGGTTTCCACTACAAAAAACAAAAAAACTGGCTCCCTCGCTATATCATATTGATGTTCATATATGCGTCGTTTTAATTGTCGTTCGGTTTTACCGATGTAAAACGCCTGACATGATTGACATACAGCCAGGTATACTACTCCAGTGGACAAACAATTGGAATACCCTGTGGCCTTAATGTCCCTATTCCTACTCTCCAGGTATACATGATGGTCCTGGGCTATGTATTTACAGGATGAACAATGCCCGCATTTATATGTTCCTTTCCTTGTACGAGAGGACTGAAATGTCAGTTCATGTTGTTCCAAAACCCTTTTCATATTAAATCCTCTTCTAAATATGGTCTTCAAGTTTTTGTCTTTAAATGAACTTAAATCAGTAAGTTCCTGAAACGATTGCCATTCTTTTTCCACTATTTTTTTAATATGTGTGGCATTGGTACTAAAATCAGTAATAAAGGCGAAGTTACCAGAAAACGCCCCACCTATATCCTTACGGGAAGATCCATCAGTCTCCCGGTTCCCCTTACCCAGGATGGGACTGAATCTAGTGTCACGTGCAGCCATAACTTCATCCTGGACTGATTGCACTAAACCAATGGGGTAACCCCTTTCTAAGAATAAAGATCTCAATTTGTCACATTCTGTTCTAAAATACACATCTAGGGTGGTCATCCGGGAAATTCTAACAAACTGCCCTTTCACAATTCCTCTTTTTTGAAAACGAGGATGTGAACTCTGAAAATGTAAATAACTATTGGAGAAGGTGGGTTTTCTGTAAATACAAGATTTTACACCTTCCCCTTCCTTAGTAAGGGTCACATCCAAATAATTAACACTGTGATGAGATATTTGATGAGTAAATTTTAAAAAAGTCGTAGTTGTGTTAATATACTCAATAAAGTTATCAATACCCTCCACTGGTCCGTTCCAAAAAATACATATGTCGTCCAGAAACCTGCAATAATAGTTCCAATTACAGGTTGCCTGTGTCCATTAGAGACATAGGTGCCAAACCAGGGATGAATTTCCTGTTCCCCTTCCAATTGTCTAAGTCGCACTTGAATTGGGACAGGGTGGAACTCTGCCTCACATAGATGTGTGCATGTTACACAGACGGGATAGTCTCTGGAATACATACCTGTCTCTTCAGCAGGTCCTATTTATATCAGGCAAGGTTTAAGTCTTTAGAACTTGTAATTCTGGTGCTGTCTGTTTTGTGGAGATGCAGGAGGCCCATCAGAGTGGAATCTGACAAGCTCTGTATGCCAAGTATAGATCTCCCCTCAAAAGCCTGTAGGAGACAGAATACAGGGATAGGGTCTTGAGGCGGTCTGCATAGGATATTTTACTTACACCTTGTATTCTTTTAGTGAGGAACCTCTGTGGACATTCCAATTGTTGGATATGCCTGGTTAGGTACATACCAAAGGAGGCATTGCACTCAATGATAGGTCCGAAGAATGCTGAATACAGTGGAACAATGACTTCCTTGGACTTAGATGCCATACCTTTGTTTGCAAGTTGCACAACATAGAATGATTTCCTCACTACGGTAGAAACATCATGGTCAAAGGTTAGATTACTATGTGTGTCCCTAAGTTCCTGACAACTAGGTATACTCTATGCCCCTTAAGGGTGGGCTTGAGTGGTAGATTACCATTCAGGCCAGGTGGTCTGTCTGCCTGCAACTTGGCTATCCATTTCATTTCCACCTGTTCAGTTCTATCAGTGATACTGCCCCCGCAAATGTTTTCTTGCATCACTTGCATGGCGATAAAATAAAAATAATGTCCCAAATTCGACATAACATGTTTAGCTAAAGTACTTTTTATGGCTCTAAGAATATTGCACGTGCGTTTAGCTATTCACTCTTTGAGTTGCCTGTCAGTTTTTCCTATATAAAACCTGTCACATTAGATGCAACCAACAATATAAATAACATGCCTGGTTTACAGTCAGCAGAGGCTCAACTACTATACCTATTTCCATATACTGGATGTATGAATTCATTCTTCTCGGAAATGTATCTGCATGAAGATCACATTCTGCATGGAAAGGTGCCTATCCTTTCTGATCTGATATTTTCCACCAAGTGTATGGTGTAGCACAGATGTTACTTAAGATTTTGTTTCCTTTTAAAACTAAGTGAAGGTGTGTCAACAATAATGTCTCTCAATTTGGGTTCCACCGTTAAGATGTTCCAATTTTCCTTTATAATACTGCATACATATTTAATATCACTGGCAGATATAGAGGCTATAGACAACAGGAAATAAATAAAGAGATGACCATGGTTATGGAGATGAGGAATAGGAAAGACAAACCATTTTTTTCCAAACAAGGGCACAATGTACATGACCCAAGTGTTACAAGCTCCATCCAGAAAAATAGAATTGTTTTTAACCATATATATATATATATATATATATATATATATATATATATATATATATATATATATTGAGGGAGGAGCCAGTTACTTCCTGTGCCTTAAAAAACCCAAGCAGATTAATTTAAATGGAGAAAATGTCACTATAATTTAAAAAAATCTGCAAAATCCTTCCTGTGACTGATAAATCGTTTTACCGGGACGAAGTATAATGTCCTTTGTGGTAGGACAGGCATTGGGGGGTCACAACAATACTGCCCAGTCAGTAGGGAAGAACAGCTCCAATGAGATGAGATAGTGTAGTACTCAGAGACAAATGTATGTTTTAAAAAATAAATAAATAAATAAATAAATATATATATATATATATATATATATATATATATATACATATATCTATAGTAATGGAGATTACCAAAGATCAGTCATCTCATCTCTGAGTAACTGTAACCTCTGGACTATGAAACGTGGTCTCCAGTGCAACTTTTTTTTTGTTAGCACAAAAAGGACAATGATAGCTATGAGTGCAATGAGACTCCCATGGCTATAACAGACCACAAAGCCACCACTACACTAAGGAATTTCAAGATAGAATTAGTTATGCAAAAGGCAAAAATCAGTTCCTCAGCAAAATGCAGCCAAAGAAAGGAGCCAAATGGAGGTGCTCGGCAACAGTACTAGTGGTAGCATGGAACTGTGTTGGAAAGTGTCTTTAAATAAAATTACTCCTTCAAAGAAAATCCTATGTTTGCAAAAGGGAATATTCTTGGCAAGCAGACAAATGTTAGGCTTATCTGAAGCTTAAAGAATGCTTGTAAAAGGTGTAAAATAACTTTAATGCTAATCGGTATAAACATTTATATTTGAAAGTACAAACAATGATGGTTACAGAGATAAATATACATTTTTTTGAATTTCATGCTAATAAAACACAGCATGATCTGAGTAAATAATTCCTGAGAAGGGTTCTACTCATCTGCACTCTCTGACCTTCACAGAATAAAAATACTCTTCACAAGAATGACACTAAAGACTGGTGCAGCAAAATTATTTGGATAAATGGATGGGCAACCATAAATTCACTCCCAGGATACTATCCATGTCCCTTATGGGCTGAGGCAGTCTGTAAAATGAATTAGTGCTCCAACGCCCAATGACCCACTACCCTGATAGTACCCCATCCCATATCTGGGGTATTAAGATATAATATTGTCATATCCTGGATATTATTGGCTAGGCTTGTAAGGACTCCTGTGCCATTAGCCTAGTAATCGCCTATGAACCTATAAC
>NC_056729.1:1199335978-1199393478 GCF_019279795.1 Protopterus annectens
AATGCCTGTTTAAGCTTCTGGATGTCTTTGCCAGGTTCTAAAGAGGATGTCAGCCTTATAAGGGGCATCTAGGATGTTCTGAATGAATACATTCTTAAAAAATGGCAGCACAGAGAGCCCAAGCCATGCCATTCATTGCAGGCACATTCCTAAGCCTGCCGACCCAGTCATGCAGTCAGTGCTGTCAAAATTGCGTCAAACTATGTGAAATCCTACTATAGAATCCAAAGTGAACAGCTCTTCCCAAAGCTGATAAGTCCCAGAATCAGAAAGTTATGATGACTTTTCCACGGCCTGATCAACTAACTGGGGAGGATGGGAGCCAAAAGAGTTGAGGCTGACAAAAAGAACAGAGTCCGAAGGTAGCAGTGGAGAAGACCCTCTTGCTATGCAGTCAGTTGGAAAGGTGTTCTGGTCTCTGGGACTTTTACTTAAGCAAAGAAATCACACAGCTTTCTACCCTGGGATACACAGTAAAGATATCATTCCACTTTGTAATGGTCTCATCAAGGGCATTTGTCTTATTGAATGGAATACAAGTTGAATCCACCTCGGTCTTAAGTAACGTGAAGTTTGCCTTTGAAAAGGTTTTCACTGTGGTTTGCTTGATTGGGGGTGGGGGCGGAATGTGGATATCCAGAGTGATTAGTCTATGGTCTGATCTAACCAGTGAGGGGTTGACTTCCGGTGTAGAACACCGGTCGCCCATGTTGGTGATGACCAGGTCCAATATGTTGTCACAATTTGTATTGCAGTTTTGCCCGTTGTTAGTTGTATAGGGATGATCTCTGAGGCATCGTGCTGCACCACTAACCTGGAGGTGTGGGTTTCACTGATGAATATGGATACACCCCCGCCTTTTGTGTTTCGGTCCGGGTTCTGTGGCCGAAAAGTATGGCATGAGTTATAGCCTGAGAGTGCTGGGGTGCTCTCTGGAGCCTTAAACCAGGTTTCTGTTACTGCACAGATATCAATGTTCTCCATACTGAGGAGTGCCTCGAGTGCATGCATTTTAAGGTTTAGACTTCTGGCACTGAGTAGCATTACCCTCAGTTTTTGGTTACTTGTGCTATTTACGGTGGTGGGTTTGTCTTTTGAGCCTTGCCTAAAAAAGGCACTATGGGGGTGGCAAAAGACTTGGCCAGTATTCAAAAGCCTAAGGGTGACAGGTGCAAGCCATCTCTTGTCTCTATATCTCATGTCATACCACTCCATAAAGGTGGTAGCTCTAGTGAACTGTCTAATTTTAGACCCATAGCTATCTTATCACCATTGGCTAAAATTACGGAAAAGCGCATCCATAAACAGCTTCTGCACTATCTAATCCAGAACAACCTACTGCCTAACTCTCAGCATGGCTTCAGGCCACATCATAGTACCACCACAGCCCTCCTCACCTTCTCCAATGCTATAAACTATAACAGAAACAATAACAAATTATCCTCAGCCCTTTATTTGGATCTCTCCAAGACTTTTGACATGGTTAACCACCAACTACTCATCCACACCCTGAAAACAATTTCTTTAGACAATCATTCTCTCCAGTGGTTCCAATCTTTTCTGTGTGATAGACAACAAGCCGTCCTATGGCAGAATAAACTATCCAACCTCCTACCCAACACCTTAGGTGTCCCCAAGGGGTCTATTCTGGGACGTCTTTTGTTTTCCATTTTCATTAATGACCTCTATACTGTCATCCCAAAAGCAAACTGCATTCAATACGCGGACGACTCCACTTTGATTTGCTCTGCCACCTCCCAGCCAGATTTGCAGACATTAACTCAGAATACTTTTAACTTAGTTGAAAATTGGCTTTCTGATCGTCTGATTTTAAACCCCAACAAAACAAAGCTACTACTTTTCTCCCCCACTCAAAGGTCCCAGTATTATCCTTCTCCAGTAAGTCTAGTAATGGCACCATAATCCCCCTAGATGTCTACATGAAACTTCTAGGTGTTATCATAGATAACAATCTTAAATTTGATGTGCATGTCAATAAAGCTATACTTACCAACTTAACTAATCTTAACAAACTCTCTAGCTGCTGTAATCACATAGTTAGATTTGACGCTGGCTTGCCCTACGGAACACATCACTGCAAAAACCTAAATAATCTTGGTTGGCTAGAACTGCCCAGGCTAATTCAGTACAACCAACTTATAGTGGCTCATAAAGTACTTAACCAACCTGAAAATACACCTGCACTTAAAAACATTATCTACCTCTACTGCAACCCCAGACCACTTCGCTCATATAATAGACTGGTAGTACAAACTGTCAAATCCAACAACTCAGCCAGTGACTCTCTGTTCGCCAACTCTGTTGGCAAAATTTGGAACTCACTGCTTGCTGACATTACTCTACAGACAACCCTGTCTCAATTCAAGAAAAGTCTCAAGCAGTATTTCAATTCTCATTGGTTATGTCCTTGCTCCAAGCCTTACTAAATCTTTAGTTATATTTGTGTACCAATACTAGTTCACCTACAACTTATTTGTATTTTATTTATTTTATTTTTATTTATTTTACATTTGTTGACCGGGCTAGTCTGGCTGGATACATGTCCATTTTCAGCAGAGGCCCGAGGAGAAAAGCTCCACTAAACTACTAAGAACATTACATAAAAAATCATTACTGTTAAGGAATAGCATCAATTGAAAGTCATAAGAACACACAGAGCGAAAGATAATAACACAGAGAAACAAACTTACAATATGCAATTATTTTAATTTGTTAAACTATATCATAAGTTTGTGAGATTGTAAAACTTATATGTCTCAAAATTCTGTAAACTGCTTAATTTGTATTTTGTTACGTTTGCTTTTGTAACTACCTTTGGAGCTTTTCTCCCCAGGCCTCCACTGAAAATGGACATGTATCCAGTTGGACTATCCCAGTCAACAAACATAAAATAAAATAAATAAATAAAATTATTAAGGTCTCCTATCATGATTTTCACTTCTTCCTTTCTGTCCATAATATCATCCACAATTTCTCTATCATTAATAATTCTTGACAACACTTCCCCTTTATACTATATCTGCTATCTTCCATAATATTTTCTATTTTAGTTTCAAATCATTTTGGTATTATTTTCATAAAGATCTTATAACCATTGTTATTCAATACAATTAGTCTCCAGTTTTTAATCGGCTTCTATCTTCCTTCTTCTATATGAATTCCACTACATAACTCTTTATAAATAAACCCTTCATTTAACCATTCACTAAAAATCTTTATAAATGTTTTTTTTTACCGAGCATTTAATTTTTTTATACATTTTAATACTCTATTCCATCTGGGCCTGCAGTTGAATCTATATTTACTTGTCCTAATACTTTATCTAGCTCATTTAAAGAAATCTCTTTTTCCAACTCTTTATTCTCTTTTTTAACTTTTTACTTTCCATGTTTTTTTCGCTACTTTCTTTTTTCTTTAAACATTTCTTGTACATATTGTACTACACGATTCACAAACCTTTCCTGAATTCTTTCTATTTCTCCTTTTACATTTTTTATTTCTCATTACACTACCATCTCCCTTTACTAAACTGCTTAAGTAACTCAGTATTACTTCGCTTTTCCTTGTAGAAAATATCTTTGCTTATATACCAATTTCTTGTATTTTTTTCTTGGTTTCTTTCATATAATTATTTTTCTTTGTCAAAGTGTTCTAAATCTTCCAATGCATCATTATATTTACTTTTACATTTTTTCTACTTTTCTCACATCATATTGCCACTGTAAAAACATGTTTTATATTTTCCTTAAATATCATCCACCATTCAGACCAGTTTTTACAAAATATTCTCATAGTAATACGATTTTTTCCAGAACTGTATTCCTATTCTATTTTCTTCTTTGGCTCATGCTTTCTCATTTATCTTTTTATTCCATTGACTATTTTTACATATTCTTATTTTCCTTTATCTCTAGGGATATTGCAAGATTATCAGAAAATCCTGTTTCAGCTAGCTCCTCTTCTTCTACAACTAAACTTTCTGATACTGTAAAATAATCTATTTCAGTTCTATACATACCCCTTTTGTAAGTCCATGAACTTTTGTTCCAAAGTTTTAACTTACCACCTTATAACTTCTTTTTTTTCCAATAATTTTTATTTTCATTTTTTCATTTATATAAGCCACAATCATTTCCATTTTTACAGCATGACCATTGGTGAATTTTATACATTGCATTTAATATAGTAACATGTAGGTCATAAAACATATCTATTTACACTATATACAAAGATGGTTTCTCATTCAGTTCCACTGTTATGAAAACAGCACATACAATAAGGATTTCAAATCCATAGTTTGACTGTGTGTATATTTCTAGGTTCCTTTGTACCTTGTTACTATGTAACATGTATGATGGTTTATGCTAATATGTTGTTAAAGGTTTGCTCCCAAATTTCTCGGGCTTTCATATTTTTGTTTCTTTTATCCATTACTATTTTATTGGCTAAAAGATGTTTTATAGCTATTTTTTTGAATCCCTCCCAAGATATATCTGTAGGGTATAACCATTTGAGGGCTATGTATAGCTTCATTAGTAAGAAAATTATTATAAGTATATTTGCTTGTTTTCCTGATATGTTAGATGGGCGAATATGTAGAAGGGTAAATTCCCATGTTAGTGTTGGTGTTTGATATCCCATTTTTTGCAGTTGTATCTTGAGGGAATTCCAGAATTTGTACACACATTTGCAACTCCAGAATATAAGCATTAGGTCTGCTACCTGGTCCTTACAGTGTGGGCAGTATGGTGATTTTGATGCATTGAATCTGTGAAGTGTTGCAGGTGTGAAATATGCATTACTATTTATCAGTTTTTTAAGGGGTATACTTTTCGGTGTAAGATTGATTGCATGACTTATTTGTTGGTCGTCTATGGATGGTTTTAATTTTCTCCAATAGTTAGAGAAAAGGAGGTCCTTCTGAAATTTGATTTCACCTATCATTTTATATGAGTTAGATATTGTTTTCATTGTTGTAAGAATAGTCTTCCAAAGCAGAGTACAGTTTTCCATGTTATTATTAAGTATAGTAAAGTTTTGGAGGAAGCTAGAACATAACTCTTTGATTTGTCTTAGAATTATTATATATGATTGGGTAGATTTAGGTTACTTCTCATTTCTTGGATTGTACAGTTAAGATATTGGTAGATATCTTGGATTATTTTGTCATTTAATCGAGGAAAAGAATCAAGGTCTAGCATCTTGTTATTTATTTTTAGATTTGGATTTTTATGAAGGAGTTGTAGTGTTACCATAGCTTCCCCAAGGTTTAAGGAATGAAAGAGTTTTTGTGTTATATTTATAGAATGTTTTAAGGGATCTATAATGTTATAAGTTTGTAAATCTTTTCTGTTTAAAAAGGGAAGCACTTTGGGATTGATGCCTAGTGCTTTAATGTGCCTATAAAATATTGTCACCCAAGGAGGTGACCAAGTTTTCATTGTCGGGTTATGTCCTGCTATTCTCAATATTCCATTAGTGTTGATAATAGAGTAATAAGTTTTAAAATCTGGCAGGTTCAGATCCACTTTGCTTTTGGGAAGTGTTAGTTTCTGATACGAAATTCTCAAAACAAAAAGCCAGAAGCTATGAAGTTCAGTTCGTACAAACGTGCACCAAATTTAAAAGAATCAACTTTTTATTGTAAGCGCTTTCAGAAGACTTAGTATTCCTCCTTCTTCAGACAAACACCTCTACATTTTAAAACAAACTTAAATAACTTTTACAAGTCATGTGCTGCCATAAATTAGATAATTAAATAATTAATTAACTCACTTCCCTCTATATATTCGTATGCAAACCTAAAATGTAACCAAAGTATTGAATGCTTTGTTAATGTTTGCAATACATATCGTTAATACATACTATTCAAAGATTTTTGCAAGTCAGATCTAAATTATCTAAAATTAATTCACTTCATGTGTATAATAAAGTAAACTAATTTTTAAAAATAATAAATTATATTAAATAGTATTAAATAGCATCTACAACTATGTTAAAATAACTATACATATTTAAACAAATTTTATACTATTTGAACACCACCAATATATGTCAATTCATTGCAATATGTGTTAGTTCATCTCTTTAAAGCTAAATGTTTTAAGATACATGCTAAAGAGATGTGTTCATTTATTCCTGGTGGCATATACGCGCTAGTGCGTATTTGCCAAAATAGTTCTTCTTTTTCTAAAAGTATTTGCCATGGCCCCATGTTAGGATTGTCATTTATTTGTTTCAGAATTGAAAATTTGAAATTATGATCTGGGTTATCCATAATGTGTACTGCCAAGACATTGTTAGAATCTTTCTTAGAAATTGCATATTGATGCTCATATATTCGTCTTTTAAAATTACGCTCTGTCTTCCCTATATAGAAGGCCGAGCAGTGTGAGCACAATCCAACATATACCACAGACTTAGATTCACAAGTGAAGGTGCCCACTATTTTGTATGAAATTTTATTGACTGTAACAGTTGTGCCCTCATTTATGTGCTTACACTGACGACAAGCCCCGCATTTTAACATCCCCTTATTTCTCCTCCCTATTTTGGGCTTACAACTTTCCAATAACATTTTCAAACTGACCCCTCTCCTATAGATAATCTTAGGGTATGTGTCAAATAGCTTATAAAGCTGTTTGTCCTCAGATATTAAGACCCAATTCTTGTAAAGAATACTTCTAATGGAGGTGTGGTCAGTTGAAAATGTACATAGGAATCTACTCTTACTATCAGTCTCTTTGTGTTGAGATTTTTCTATCAAGGAAGGTTCTCGCTCGAGTTGTATATTGTTAGAATGTTCACTTAATATTGGTCTAAAATGACCCACTTTACGTTTATGGGTCACTTCAAACCTAATTTCCTCAATTAAAGTTAAGGGGTACCCTCTATTGAAAAACATGTTAGTCAATTTATCACACTCTTCTACAAAATCAAGCTCATCTGTAATCATCTTAGCTGCCCTTACCATCTGCCCTTTAACCACTGCTTTCTTCTAATGGTAAGGGTGACAGCTGGTGTAATGAAGAAACCCATTTGAATAATTGGGTTTCCTATAGATGTTACTCATGAACCTATGATTTAAGTTGTCTTTGCTAAGCTCGATATCCAGAAAATTAATATGATTATTGTTCAATTCATGAGTGAATTTTAAAAAGCCTGTGAGCTGGGACATATTATTAATAAACAGTGTAATGTCTTCAAGTGGCCATTTCCATAATATAAACATGTCGTCCTGGTACCTAGTGTACCAGGCGACATATTTTTTGAATAAAGGCTCTTTAAATAGCAAAGTATTTTCCCATTGAGCCATCACTACGTTCACAAAAGCCCCCCCCCCCACATGGGGATCCCATAGCAACTCCAGATGTTTGAACATATATCTTATTGTCAAACCCCAAAAAATTATATGTTAGAACCAGCTCTAATAAGGTTTCCACTATATAAATAATTCCGTCTCCAACTTTTCTCTCTAATAAAAAATGTCTAACCCATTCTAACCCTAACTTCTGTGGGATAACCGTATACAAATCTCTGACGTCAATTGTCAGGAAAATGAAGTCAGGGTTAAAAGGCACTTTACAAATGTTGCTTAGGAAACTCCAAGAATCTTTGCATATTTGTGGTTCCTTTTCAATGTAGGGCTTAAGTAACTCAGTATTACTTATCTTTTCCTTGTAGAAAATATCTTTGCTTATATACCAATTTCTTGTATTTTTTTCTTGGTTTCTTTCATATAATTATTTTTCTTTGTCAAAGTCCTTTCTATCATTATGTTCTAAATCTTCCAATGCATCATTATATGTACTTTTACATTTTTTCTCCTTTTCTCACATCATATTGCCACTGTAAAAACATGTTTTATATTTTCCTTAAATATCATCCACCATTCAGACCAGTTTTTACAAAATATTCTCATAGTAATACGATTTTTTCCAGAACTGTATTCCTAATCTATTTTCTTCTTTGGCTCATGCTTTCTCATTTATCTTCTTATTCCATTGACTATTTTTACATATTCTTATTTTCCTTTATCTCTAGGGATATTGCAAGATTATCAGAAAATCCTGTTTCAGCTAGCTCCTCTTCTTCTACAACTAAACCTTCTAATACTGTAAAATAATCTATTTCAGTTCTATACATACCCCTTTTGTAAGTCCATGAACTTTTGTTCCAAAGTTTTAACTTACCACCTTATAACTTCTTTTTTTTTTCCAATAATTTTTATTTTCATTTTTTCATTTATATAAGCGACAATCATTTCCATTTTTACAGCATGACCACTGGTGAATTTTATACATTGCATTCCATATAGTAACATGTAGGTCATAAAACATATCAAACCTTAGCACGGATATAAATAGGACGTGCTGGAGGGATAGATTTATCACTCAGAGACTCCCTGTGCTGTGGAATAAAATCCCGGTCCATGTGAGGCAGAGCAACTCGGTGGCTCTGTTCAAGAGAAATCTTGACCTGTGGATGGGAGATCGTAGGTTTACCCTGGGAATCATCTCTGTGTCACTGCTGGACAGAAGCACAACAAACTAATGGGCACAGTATTTTTTCATATAAGGGGTGGCGTAAGCCACAAAAATTTGGGCTAGGCTTATAAATGCCTTAGGGCAGATAGCCTAGTATAAACCTATGAACCTATATCTATTTACACTATATACAAAGATGGTTTCTCATTCAGTTCCACTGTTATGAAAACAGCACATACAATAAGGATTTCAAATCCATAGTTTGACTGTGTGTATATTTCTAGGTTCCTTTGTACCTTGTTACTATGTAACATGTATGATGGTTTATGCTAATATGATGTTAAAGGTTTGCTCCCAAATTTCTCGGGCTTTCATATTTTTGTTTCTTTTATCCATTACTATTTTATGGGCTAAAAGATGTTTTATAGCTATTTTTTTTAATCCCTCCCAATATATATTTGTAGGGTATAACCATTTGAGGGCTATGTATAGCTTCATTAGTAAGAAAATTATTATAAGTATATTTGCTTGTTTTCCTGATATGTTAGATGGGCGAATATGTAGAAGGGTAAATTCCCATGTTAGTGTTGGTGTTTGATATCCCATTTTTTGCAGTTGTATCTTGAGGGAATTCCAGAATTTGTACACACATTTGCAACTCCAAAATATAAGCATTAGGTCTGCTACCTGGTCCTTACAGTGTGAGCAGTATGGTGATTTTGATGCATTGAATTTGTGAAGTATTGCAGGTGTGAAACATGCATTACTATTTATCATGAGCTTCGTGTATGACAGTTTTTTAAGGGGTATACTTTTCGGTATAAGATTGATTGCATGACTTATTTGTTGGTCGTCTATGGATGGTTTTAATTTTCTCCAATAGTTAGAGAAAAGGAGGTCCTTCTGAAATTTGATTTCACCTATCATTTTATATGAGTTAGATATTGTTTTCATTGTTGTAAGAATAGTCTTCCAAAGCAGAGTACAGTTTTCCATGTTATTATTAAGTATAGTAAAGTTTTGGAGGTAGCTAGAACATAACTCTTTGATTTGTCTTAGAATTATTATATATGATTGGGCAGATTTAGGTTACTTCTCATTTCTTGGATTGTACAGTTAAGATATTGGTAGATATCTTGGATTATTTTGTCCTTTAATCGAGGAAGGGAATCAAGGTCTAGCATCTTGTTATTTATTTTTAGATTTGGATTTTTATGAAGGAGTTGTAGTGTTACCATAGCTTCCCCAAGGTTTAAGGAATGAAAGAGTTTTTGTGTTATATTTATAGAATGTTTTAAGTGTCTATAATGTTATAAGTTTGTAAATCTTTTCTGTTTAAAAAGGGAAGCACTTTGGGATTGATGCCTAGTGCTTTAATGTGCCTATAAAATATTGTCACCCAAGGAGGTGATCAAGTTTTCATTGTCGGGTTATGTCCTGCTATTCTCAATATTCCATTAGTGTTGATAATAGAGTAATAAGTTTTAAAATCTGGCAGGTTCAGATCCCCTTTGCTTTTGGGAAGTGTTAGTTTCTGATACGAAATTCTGTTTTTTTTGGGTTCCCATATGGATTTTGCTAGGAAGGTATGAATTTGTTTGAAAACGTTATTATGTATAGTTATCTGTGATGTCATGAATGTATATGTTAGTCTAGGTAAAATGCTCATTTTTATTATTGATACTTTGGCCAGAAATGGTAGCTTAAGGTTATTCCACCTTTTACAGTCATGTATTATGCTTTGCCATTTAAGAGTTATGTTACGCTGATTGAATTCCCTTGTTGCTCTGGAAGAAAGTAATTCCCAGATATTTAGTTTCTTCTTTAATTTTTATTGTATCTATTAGAGGTATTAATGAGATACGTTTGCGCGGCCTTAAAGGGAAGATATTAGTTTTATTGAGATTTAATTTGTAATTATACATGATTAAAATTGTTCAATTGCAGTTATTATTTTGGTTATGTCGGAGTTTGGTGTAGTGAAGTATATGTTCAGATCATCTGCGAAGGCGGTGCAATATACTTTGAAGTTGTGTGTTGAGGGGGGGTTATGGTATGTGTTTTGTTTAATGTAAAGAAACAGGGATTCTAGGTATAGGTTGAATAGAAAGGACGATAATGGACATCCTTGTCTTGCTCCATTTTTTTATCATAATTCTATTTGACCATGTTTTATTTATGGATAGGGATGTGTATGGATTGCTATAGAGAATTTGGAGGATCTGAATGAAATTGATAGGTATGTCAAAATAAGGTAATGTTTGAAGTAAAAATTCTAAGTTGACCCTGTAAAATGCATTGTGGGCATCTACTACCATGGCATAGATATTAATATTCCTCTGATTTGCAAAAGATATTAATGCATCCAATGTTAGTGTGTTGTCGCTGGTCTGTCTTTGTGGTGTGAACCCAGATTGCTCTGCATAAATTATTTTCTCTATCAGGTTTTTTAATCTATTTGCAAGTATTGAGGTCAGGATCATTGTATCTATATCTAGTAGGGAGATGAGTCTATAACTATCTGGGTTTTTGGAGTCTGCATGACCTTTTAGTATGAAAATAGTTTTGGAGGCATTGAAATGAATATCATTTATATTATTTATTATATAGTTCAGCTTATAGTATAGTAGTTTAACAATTGGGGGTGAAAGTTTTATAAAATTCTGATGTACTTCCATCCAGTTCTGGGGCCTTATGTGACTTTAAATGTTTAATTGTTGTGTTTATCTCATTGATGGAAATAGGTTCCGTTAGTTTCTTTTGTTGATCTAAATCTAGTTTCGGGAATTTTAGTTTTTGAAGAAAACTCTCTCTATCTTCCTTAGAGGTTTGTAATGTTTGTTCTACATAGATTTGAGAATATATTTGTTCAAATACTTTGATAATGTCTTCATTTCTTGTGTAGTTTCTGTCCTTGTAATTAATTTCTGATATATTTGAGGTGGTTTTGTGTTGAGAGATGATTCTGGCCAAGGCTCTGGGTGGTATTTGGGCTTCCTCTGCTTACTTAGCTAACATTCTTACCTCATAAAATGACAGATTTCTGGTTTGTAATACATAGTAGTTTTAGGAGATCAACTTTAGTCTGGCTATTAGGGTATTTAGTAGTTCTCTTTCCATTTGTTCTATTTTCCCTTTCAATGTATACTCCTCTTTTAGTTGTATTTTTTTTTTATAATATGCTGCTTTTTTGATTAATGTTCCTCTGGTTTGTGATTTGGCTGCAGCACATTCTATGTCTATTGGGACTTGGGATCTGGAGATATTTGCAAGGGTTGTCTAATATTTCTTCAACTTCTTTTAGTACATCTGTTTTGATGAGCAGGTTAGGATTCAATGACCAGTTATGACCTCTATTAGCTAAGTACATTTTTTTGTCCCAGTTGATAAACAATGTGAATTTAGAATGAGCTGAGAAAAATCTAGTGTGTCTAACTGTTGTTGGATCCATGTTAATGAGTATGTCTGAGATTAAAAAGAAGTCTATTCTTGACCACATTGTAGAATGTGAATTTCCCGGTTTTATTCTCATTATTCCCATATTTAAAAGGGTCATAGAGTTTAAAATCTTGTTTAAGTTCATTTAGAGCTATTGTGGCTTGTTTATTATGTGTTTTAATCGGGTTAGATTTGTCTTTTTCTTGGTTTTGATATGTGTTCCAGTCACTCCCAATTAATAGGTAGTGATCTTTAAGTTGGTTTAGAATTGGGTAAAGTGACATAAAAAAGTGATGTTGGTTACTATAGGGTGCATATAGATTAAGCACCAATATGGGTTTTGGTAATCCTGGGTTGGTAAATGTTATGTAACACCATCTTCCCTCTTTGTCCGCCTTAGTCTCAAGTATCTTGTCTTGGAACTGATTTTTAATTATTATGGCAACCCCAGCACTGTTTGTTTTATCCCCTGTTGTTATAATTTGTCTTAGCCATTTTTTCCCCCATTTCTGTCCATTGTTCTGTAGTTAAGTGTGTTTCTTGTATTAATATAAGATTGGCTTTAGTTTTCAGGGTAAGATGCAAAAATAGTTTTCTTTTTTCTTTATTTTGGAGTCCTTTAACATTCCATGTCTCTACTTCTCATGTGTATTTGTTAAGTATGTTTGTTCTACATGACTTGTATGTCAATTTGGTTTTATGCTCTTTGTATGTGATGTTGATATGTGTTTTTGGAAAGCATCTAACTATTCCCATCCCTACCCTGCGCCTACCCACTGTACCCCTGGACCAGGAATAAAAGGGGGAATAAAGTGAGAAATTAATGTATACTTTTAGTTTCCCCCTGATCTTTGGTTGTGTTTTCTCTTTGTGTGTAGGTTGAAAGCATGTTAGCCCCCTTACGTTACTATATACACTATGGACAAAGCTTAACAAACTAGTTCCCTAAAAAACACTGCTATGAAATATCCCTAGTCTCTTCCTTAAAACTGTTATACAATTATAGTATTATGGTTACAGCACAGAACTTATAGCTTTTTAGCATGCAGCATATTCCTTCTAATAATGATTTTTAAACATGTTAGTATTCAAATCCTCAGTTAGCTATAACAAAATATACAACAATGTAGCACAGATTTTACGCCAGCCTTGTCTTGTTTACATTTTCCTTTTCCTTACTCTTCTCTTACCTTCCCCTCTCCTTTAAACAGTTTTTCTCCCCTACTTTGGTGCCTATACAGACTTCTGTGTCAATCTATAGCAGATTCCAGGAAAAAAAAAACGTTATTGGCACCTATAATCAGAAGTAGGTAAATGAGGGGAAGAGAGAGAGAAAAAATGTTTTTAGGCTTAGCCAGGTATATTTTCTGCCAAAGCCTACATATTTAGATTATGTTTATGTTTTCTGCAGTCAGATAGTTTATATTTGTGTGTTCTTGTATTTTCCTTTTCTAAAATGCATTTACACTTTATTTATCTTTATTCAGGTCAAACATCATTATTTCTGTCATACATCCTTAATATAGGCTGAGTCTGACAGTCTCTCATGTAGTGATAAAGTCTGGATTGTTTATGATAAGTCTTATTAAGAGATTCACAGTCTTATTGGTTGTTTGGTAAAATCATACCTTATTTTTCAGATCTTACTTTGCAGGTTTCTGATCATCTTTCAGTCTGGTGTTTACCTTATCAACTTGTTTAGGTCGATTTATGGGTGTCTATGGCAAGATTAAGTTCTTAAGCTTGCTTCATCTTCATTCCAAGTCATTTTAAGTTTGTAGTGGAGCCCTTGAAGTCAAAGGGGGAATGATTATGCATACCAGAGTCCCAGTTTGTGGTTCCTTCTTATAAATCGTGCATTGGAAACGGCAGCTGAATTTTGGTTCCTACCCATTTTTCTTTTCCCTTTCCTGTGCTCCTCGTGGCTCCATTTGTTGATTTAAGGGCCTAGGCAGTAAGGGGAAGCTCTCAGGTTTGAATCCCATCCAAAATTGTCATAATTCGGTCCATTTTTCACTTGAGGGATGCCTGCAACTTTTTTGTTATTTTATTTTGTTTCTGGAGGTGGAATCTGCTTGAAAAAAATAGGAATGTCTCTTTTGCCTCTTTGGGGTTAGCAACCATGTATTTAACATCTTTAACATTGAAAATTAGTTGATTTGGATATTTCATCTGGAATTTGATTTTCTTGTCTATGAGAAACCTGCAGTATGGAGACAGAAGTTGCCTTGCTTGCCTTATCTGGATGGGAAGGTCCTGAGCAAAGGACATTTTATTATTATTTCAGGTGAGTGTACCTTTCTTCTTGGCTTCAAATAGAATTGTATTTACATCTTGGTAGTTTAATATTTTTATATAAACAGGTCTTGGACTCAGTGATGATTGTGTTTCTCTCAGAGTTCTGTGGGCTCTCTCTATTCTCACGTGCTGTATTTCTTCAGGGTCATCCAGCAGGGATTTTATTGAGTTTGATAGTTGGTATTAGATTATTATGTGTCACAGTTTAAGGGATTCCTCTAATGATAATATTGTTTCTTTGTGACCTTGCCTCAAGGTCTGTTATTTTTGTTTGTAGACTTTGCAGATCTTTGTCATGGGAATCAGTTCTTTGAGCAACAGAGTCTATTTTTATTTCATTTTCTAGTATTTTGCCTCAGATTTTTCCACTCCAGTTAGTATTTGATTAAATGAATCACCAAATGTTTGAAATTGCAAAGATTCCTGTATTGCTTGCTGAATAGGTAATACAGCAGTTTTAATGACTTCCAAGTTAGCTGGCTGGTCTGCCTTGGTTTTGCCTGTAGATTTAGTATTGTCTGATTGTTTATTTATTTATTTATTTCCAGTTTGATTTCCGGGGAAGTTCACTGGGCCCAAATGTGCCCATTTTCAGTGGAGACCTGGGGAGAAAAGCTCCAAGATACATAATACAGTAAAGATACAAAAGTATAAAAGATGCAGTATATAGAACAGTTTACAAATATGTACATTCAATGTCATGCATGAGCAACAAAATTCATTATGACTGATCTTAAGGGTTGTACTGTACAGATTCATTTGAGCTTACATTTTTATGTTTTAAGTGTGAAAACACTTTACATACACACATTTAAAGTAAGTATGGAAACACTTTACATGCACTCATTTAAAGTAAGATGCTATTTACAATATTTACAAAGTTGGAATCGTGTGATGAATAGCTATAGGAGTTGCAGAGAGCTTAGATCCACTCATTAGAAAATAGCTATGAGAGTTACAGAGAGCGTAGGAACCTGGGAGAAAACCTCCTGGGGGCATGTACTTAGAATTAGGTAGGGTGAAAGCAGGTACATTTCCATTTAGTGGACAGGTATTTGAAAAGCTGGGTTTTGAAGTTTTCTGAGTTTGAGATTGTCCTTAGAGTGGAAGGGAGAGAATTCCATTTCTTGCCTAGTGAGAAAGAGAGGAGGAGTTGGCCAGCAGGTCGTTTAGGTTTGTGGATAGTAATTAAGTTTTGGTGTTCAGATCTGAGAGTTCTGTTAGGGGTGTAAGAGGGAAGGATGTTTGTTAGAGCCGAACATTCTGTTGGGTGAAATACAAGTCTGTGTGCAGTGGTGAGTTGGAGGTAGTCTAGGTAGTTTGTGAGTTCAAGCCAATTCAGAGGGTGAAGGGTAAGGCAGTGATGGGTGGAATGTTTGGATTTGGTGGCAAATTTAGAGGTTTTATTATATCAGTTTTCTAGTTTGGAGGTGATGGAGGAGGGCAGGTTAGTTAGAAGAGGGGCTCCATATAATAAGGAAGGAAGAAGAGAAGTAGTGGCCAGAGTATGCCTAGTAGAGTTGGAGAGGAACAGATTGTTCCTGTACAGCCTACCTAGCTTTTGGTGGGTTTTCTTTATATTTTTTTGAATATGGATATCAAACTTGAGGTGTTTGACTATAGTAATGCCAAAAAGTTTAGCAAAAGGAACCACTTCTATAGGTGAGTTGGTTTGACCAAGGACTTTGAATGCATTTTTGTCATAGGAGTAAGTCTTTGTGGGAGGGAATAGTAGAATTTTTGATTTATTTGCATTGAGAGGGGGGGGGGGGGGGTTGGCACATCCAATTTTCAGTAGTTGAAAAAGCAGTTTGGGTTTTAGTCAGCAGTTCAGGGAGGTTTGAGGCAGAGCAGACTAAAGTTGAATCGTCTGCATATTGAATGATTTTGGCATCAGGAATAGCAGTGTGAAAGTTATTGATAAAGATGTTAAAAAGCATAGGTCCGAG
Source organism: Protopterus annectens (assembly GCF_019279795.1). Lineage (NCBI taxonomy): Eukaryota > Metazoa > Chordata > Ceratodontiformes > Protopteridae > Protopterus > Protopterus annectens. Next base: position 1,199,352,171 of record NC_056729.1, read on the forward strand.
GATGGACCCCTGTGGTACGCCGGTTGGGGTAGGTAAGAAAGTAGAGGTGGAGTTCTTCCATTTAACTACCTGCGATCTATCCGACAAGTAGCTAGAGAACCAGGATAAAGTATTTGGTGAGAGATGTAGGTTTGAGAGATGATAGAGAAGGTGTCCTGAATCTCAGGCTTGATTGACAGTTTCTAAGAAACAGAGTAGAGCGGTTATAGTGCTATGGCCTGGGCAGAAGCTATGCTGGGTAGGTGCAAGAAGTTGGTTTTGGATCAGGAAAGGCATAAGTTGGAGGTGGATGCATTTTTCTAGGATTTTGGAGACTGGAGAAAGCAGATCAATGGGGTGGAAGTTTAAGATGTTGGTGTTTTTGCCTCCTTTGTGAAGAGGAAGAATATAAGCTGAGTGCCAGAGTTTGGGGACATATGATTCCTTTATAGATCTGTTAATAATGATGCTGATTGGGAGTGCTATACCATCAGCAGCATATTTTAGGAAGGAGGAGGGAATATTGTCAGGAGCATTGGAGCAAGGTTTCAGTTTGGATAGAAGTATTTTAATAAAGTTAGTAGAGACAGGTTTGAGCTCGAACATAAGGGGAAGGTTATTAGGGGAGTTAGAGGGAGAAGAATGAGGGATAGGTGGATTATTGCTGGGAAAAGTCTTGGTCAGGTCAGAAATAGTTTCTATGAAAAATGAGTTAAATTCGGAGCCTAGTTTTAGGTCAGATTTACTTGGGTCAGGATAGGGTTTATTCTTGGAGCCTGGGTTGAGAAGTGAGTTTATGGATTTCCAGAATTGCTTGGGGTTTTTATTAATATTGGACTGGAGCTTAGTATAGTAGGATTTGTTGTCCTTAGTGATTAGCTGTTTTGCAAGGTTATAGAGTTGTTTGTATTGGAGCAGGGTATTGGGCAGTTTGTTGTTTTGGTAAAGCTTCCATAATTTGTCCCTTTGATGCATACTTTTTGTGTCTTTGGATAGACAAGGAGCAGTATTAGTTTTTATCCTTTTGTTTCTTAGTGGGGCTAGGAAGTTTAAAGTGTCTAGGAAAACAGAGTAGAAGTAGTCTATAGCTTTGTCAAGAGGAAGGGTATTTAGAATTTGCCAGTTCATTTGTTTGAAAGTATTTCAGAAAGTTATGGGGTTGAAGCTGCTGAGTTTGCAAGTGAGAATATACTGGTGCTGGTGTGGGGCAGAGCTAGTTGAACGATGAATGAAAGATGGGAGGTGGTTGCTAATGGTGTCGGAATGGTGCCAGAGTTGGTTATTTTATTTGGATGGGTGACTAGGATCCAATCAACAGTGGATCCTGGGGGATTTGTTTTGTTGAGTCGGGTGATGGAGGGGATTACTTGAGTAAAGTTATAGAGGCTAATGGATAGGGAGGGAGAGGGACTACTGATTTTATTCCAGTCAATATTTACATCCACTAGAATGTAAGTTTCATAGTTAATTTCAGTAGAGGCCCATAGGAGAATATCGTTGAGTGTAGAGATTTTGTTACCAGGTGAGATATATAGGGCAATGACGCAGATATTCTTGTGTTTATTCATTTTTAGTAGACCAACTGTTAGTTCAGTGTTGTTGAATTGAGGAATTGGAAGGGGAATTACGGTAAGAAGATTGGCGTAGACTAGGGCAGTGCCGCCACCTTTTTTATTTAATCTGTAATTTCTGAGAGTGTGAAATCCTGTAGGCAGGATTTCAGAGTCGGAGATATGGGGTTTGAGACAGGTTTCGGAGGCTAAGAGGTCGGGTTGGTTATGGCTTAGCCATCCTTGAAATTGGTGTACTTTATTGTTGAGACTCTGAGCGTTGATAGTAAATAATTTAAGAGTGTTGTGGGGGGAGGAAGGAGATGAGGGGTAGGTGTTGTTAGTAAAGGGAATAGGACCAGGACTGGGATAGATGTCTCCAGCTAAGACTAGGTTATTAAAGGAAATAGCCTTTAGCCATTTAGGTTTGCAATGTAAGAGTTTAGGTAGATCTAACATTAGTTTAGATGTCAGTATCTTAGCTGTGGTAGAGAAGATTTTAGGGTAGAATAGGTGCCGAGGGTTAGGCTGAATAAGGGAAGAGGAGATAGAATGGAAATGAGAGTAAGACTGAGGGTGAATGTGGGTTTGTGTGGTAGTTATTGTTGGAGGTAATATTGGAGGAGTATTGGAGGAATATGAGCTGGCATAGCATAGGGGGAATTAGGAATACAAGGAGGAAGCAGGGGGCCTGGAGGGTGCAGTGAATTAAGGGGAACATATCTAGACAAAGGGAGTATAATAGGTATAAATTTGGAGAAGAGAAATGGCTATGAAGTAAGAGAGGGTTGAGAAAGAGATAAAGGTTTTTTTAGTATAATAAGAAAAGAGTAGGGGACTGTAATTGGTGAGGAGTTAGAGAGAGTGATGTGTTTAAGTGGGAGGGGTGTAAGTAGGTGGGGTAACGAGGGAAGAGCTACTATTGGGTAATTAGGCCGACGTTTATTTCTCCTTAGTCTTTTTGGCGTTGTATCTTTACCTGGTGAGGCTAGTACAGAGAATTTGGTTTTAGTTGTTACAGTGTCCGTATTATTTTTTTCTTTTGACATCCTGCTGCTTGACACTTTGTCAGACTTTATATATGAGTGCACGGCTCCAGTACCACACGGCTTCAGTTGTTTCTAAGATCTTAGATAATCCTGTTGTTTTTAAAAGGAATCTGCTGGGTTTTTTTCTTCCTTTGATTGCCGTTTGTTATCTGGAATAGATGTTCAGTCTTATTTCTGCATTTTTTTATTCTGTGATGCCTTCTGGGTTTATTTTAATCCAGGGTATTTCAGACAGCTAGGTGTTAGCAGTGCTCACAGAACAGCGTCCATCTTGAACTCTCCACCACTTTACAACTTCTAACATTTTCTTATAACATTTCCTTTTTTTACATGTGCCTCTTAAATCACAGTTAAAGTATCCTGTTATTATATGTCCCATTGTATGCAAATGGGGCTATACTGCTCAGACAAGCTCCACGTGGGTTTACAGAGTGGTCCTAGCAGCAGGGAACTCAGAAAAGCGACTACCTTCTGAATTTAAGTATCTTTGCTTTTTTTTCACTTGGAATAGCTTCTGTAGCTTACCTTGAACTAGCCTGAACTGTTTTTTAACTGATTGCTGCATTATTTTAAAATCTGCACTTAAAGTTACATTTTAGTCGAATTTGATCGAAAGTTTGCTTGTTTGTTTGTTTTATTTAACTGTGGAGGCTGCCCACTAAAGTGTGCTAGCCTGTGTAACTAATTTATCACTGTTTCTGCATTTTCTGTGTGTTTCTACCAAAAAAAACAAAAAAATTATCCTTGTTTTCCCGCCTTCCTCGACTAGTTTAGACCAGTTTACAGGCATTGCTGTATTCTGGGCTGTGGTGTAGTTCCTGTGTTGTCCATTACCTTACTTGGATAGAAGGAAGTTTCTTTGCTCACCAGTGGGAGTGGGGAGCCTTGAGCAGCCTACCTGTCCTTGGGGGAAGTGACCTCAGCACAAGAAGCTGTAGTAATTGGTTGTTTTGGACCATTTCTAGCTCTTTTCTAGTTCACTGTTTAAAATCTGCCTCTGGGCGTTTTTTTCTGGCTATACTGCTCAGACAAGCTCCATGTGGGTTTACAGAGTGGTCCTAGCAGCAGGGAACTCAGAAAAGTGACTACCTTCTGGATTTAAGTATCTTTGCTTTTTTTCCACTGGGAATAGATTCTGTAGCTTAGCTTGAACTAGCCTGAACTGTTTTTTAACTGATTGCTGCATTATTTTAAAATCTGCACTTAAAGTTACATTTTAGTCGAATTTGATCGAAAGTTTGCTTGTTTGTTTGTTTAATTTAACTGTGGAGGCTGCCCACTAAAGTGTGCTAGCCTGTGTAACTAATTTATCACTGTTTCTGCATTTTCTGTGTGTTTCTACCAAAAAAACAAAAATTTAAAAAAATTATCCTTGTTTTCCCGCCTTCCTCGACTAGTTTAGACCAGTTTACAGGCATTGCTGTATTCTGGGCTGTGGTGTAGTTCCTATGTTGTCCATTACCTTACTTGGATAGAAGGAAGTTTCTTTGCTCACCAGTGGGAGTGGGGGAGCCTTGAGCAGCCTACCTGTCCTTGGGGGAAGTGACCTCAGCACAAGAAGCTGTAGTAACTGGTTGTTTTGGACCATTTCTAGCTCTTTTGTAGTTCACTGTTTAAAATCTGCCTCTGGGCATTTTTTTCTGGTTATACTGCTCAGACAAGCTCCACGTGGGTTTACAGAGTGGTCCTAGCAGCAACTACCTTCTGGATTTAAGTATCTTTGCTTTTTTTCACTTGGAATAGCTTCTGTAGCTTACCTTGAACTAGCCTGAACTGTTTTTTAACTGACTGCTGCATTATTTTAAAATCTGCACTTAAAGTTGCATTTTAGTCGAATTTGATTGAAAGTTTGTTTGTTTGTTTGTTTAATTTAACTGTGGAGGCTGCCCACTAAAGTGTGCTAGCCTGTGTAACTAATTTATCACTGTTTCTGCATTTTCTGTGTGTTTCTACCAAAAAAACAAAAAAACAAAAAAATTATCCTTGTTTTCCTGCCTTCCTCGACTAGTTTAGACCAGTTTACAGGCATTGCTGTATTCTGGGCTGTGGTGTAGTTCCTGTGTTGTCCATTACCTTACTTGGATAGAAGGAAGTTTCTTTGCTCACCAGTGGGAGTGGGGAGCCTTGAGCAGCCTACCTGTCCTTGGGGGAAGTGACCTCAGCACAAGAAGCTGCAGTAATTGGTTGTTTTGGACCATTTCTAGCTCTTTTGTAGTTCACTGTTTAAAATCTGCCTCTGGGTGTTTTTCTCTGGCTATACTGCTCAGACAAGCTCCACGTGGGTTTACAAAGTGGTCCTAGCAGCAGGGAACTCAGAAAAGTGACTACCTTCTGGATTTAAGTATCTTTGCTTTTTTTCACTTGGAATAGCTTCTGTAGCTTACCTTGAACTAGCCTGAACTGTTTTTTAACTGATTGCTGCATTATTTTAAAATCTGCACTTAAAGTTACATTTTAGTCAAATTTGATTGAAAGTTTGCTTGTTTGTTTGTTTAATTTAACTGTGGAGGCTGCCCACTAAAGTGTGCTAGCCTGTGTAACTAATTTATCACTGTTTCTGCATTTTCTGTGTGTTTCTACCAAAAAAAACAAAAAATTATCCTTGTTTTCCCGCCTTCCTCGACTAGTTTAGACCAGTTTACAGGCATTGCTGCATTCTGGGCTGTGGTGTAGTTCCTGTGTTGTCCATTACCTTACTTGGATAGAAGGAAGTTTCTTTGCTCACCAGTGGGAGTGGGGAGCCTTGAGCAGCCTACCTGTCCTTGGGGGAAGTGACCTCAGCACAAGAAGCTGTAGTAATTGGTTGTTTTGGACCATTTCTAGCTCTTTTGTAGTTCACTGTTTAAAATCCGCCTCTGGGCGTTTTTTTCTGGCTATACTGCTCAGACAAGCTCCACGTGGGTTTACAGAGTGGTCCTAGCAGCAGGGAACTCAGAAAAGCGACTACCTTCTGGATTTAAGTATCTTTGCTTTTTTTTCATTTGGAATAGCTTCTGTAGCTTACCTTGAACTAGCCTGAACTGTTTTTTTAACTGATTGCTGCATTATTTTAAAATTTGCACTTAAAGTTACATTTTAGTCGAATTTGATCAAAAGTTTGCTTGTTTGTTTAATTTAACTGTGGAGGCTGCCCACTAAAGTGGGCTAGCCTGTGTAACTAATTTATCATTGTTTCTGCATTTTCTGTGTGTTTCTACCAAAAAAACAAAAAAAACAACAAAAAAATTATCCTTGTTTTCCCTCCTTCCTCGACTAGTTTAGACCAGTTTACAGGCATTGCTGTATTCTGGGCTGTGGTGTAGTTCCTATGTTGTCCATTACCTTACTTGGATAGAAGGAAGTTTCTTTGCTCAACAGTGGGAGTGGGGAGCCTTGAGCAGCCTACCTGTCCTTGGGGGAAGTGACCTCAGCACAAGAAGCTGTAGTAATTAGTTGTTTTGGACTATTTCTAGCTCTTTTCTAGTTCAATGTTTAAAATCCGCATTTGCACGGCTTTGCGCGGTCGTGCGCATAGCGCAGCACCGGTTAAACAAGGTTAAACTCTTTCTGGCTCCGCCAAGTCTGCTCTTCAAATTTTCCCTTAAGGAAGCTCTACTCTTAGTATAACCAGACTACTCACTGTATTATAAGCCTAGCACTTGTTCTCAATACTTCTCTACTAAGTAAGCACTCTCGTACTAAGTAAAGCACCACATCTACTTACCACCCCTGTGAATATCCACTTCCCTTAAAGGTATACCACTCCCTTATACTGTTCTAGCATGTCGAGTGGTAGATTACTGGTGTAGTCTCCAGTTCAGCTGGTCAATCTGGGTATCTTGAGACAATGCTACAATTGTCTCATGTACACCGACAACCCTCTCCTCCTCCCAACAAACACAAATACATGTGAGAGATGCAACTATATAGCCAAACTGGAGGCTGAACTCTCTCAACTCAGGGCTGGCATGACCAGACAGGAGGAGATGGCAACCACACACACAACAATTCCAGTCCCACATAGACCTACCACAACTGCAAACCAAACACATAAAAACACAAAGACATACTCGGAGGCTCTAATAAAAAACTTACCAAAACAACAGAGGCTCCCAAAGCAGACATCCAAAAATCCACCACCTCAAAACAAAACACATGCAACACATACTTCAATAAATCAGTGTGTCGACCAATCGCAGACCTTAAAGCCAAACACCTTGCCTGATACACTAGTAATAGGTGACTCCATAGTCAGACACACTGATGTCCCACTGACCAGGCTGAACAAGGAGAAGGTGACTGTGAGCTGTCTATCGGGAGCTAGGATCCGCCACATAACACACGCACTCAGGTCACTCCAAAGCAAGTACAAATATGACTCCGTCATTGTCCATGCTGGTGTGAATGACCTGAGATGTACCTCCCTGGACTACATGAAAAGAGACATAGAGGAGCTCTCCGATTATGTAGCCCAGGCTGGTATGACCCTGACCCTGAGCAGCATCTTGCCCTCACCAAGAATGATACCACAATACAAAGACAAGATGATCAGCTTTAACAATTGGCTCAAGTACTGGTGTCATTCTAAGGGGATCCAATGTCTGTCTGCCTGGGATGATATGTTGGACAAGCCACGCTGCTTCAAGGGATGGCTTACACCTGTCACCACAGGGCTTCCGGATATTGGCTAAGGCTCTTGCCACCCCATAGTGCCTTTTTTAGGCAAGGCTCAAAAGACAAACCCACCTCCTTAGAAAACAGAAATGGAAAAAAACTAAGGGTAATGCTGCTCAACGCCAGAAGTCTAAATCTGAAGATGCAGGCACTTGATGCACTCCTCAGCATGGAGAACATCGACGTCTGTGCAGTAACTGAAACCTGGTTCAAGGCTCCTGAGAGCACCCCAGCGCTACCAGGCTATACCTCGTATCATGCTTTTCGGCCCCAAAACCCGGGCGAACCACAAGGAGGGGGAGTGTCCATATTCATAAAGGACACCCACATCTCCAGGTTAGTAGCAACACATGAAGCATCAGAGACCATACAGGTGCAACTAACCATAGGCAAAACTGCTATACAACTGGTAGCATGTTACAGACCACCTCCCAATCTCAAGAACCCCACTCAGCCTTCCTGAAGACATTGGAGGATATGAATGTATCACAAAATACCATCATACTGGGAGACTTCAACTACCCAAACATAGATTGGGTACATTATTTTAACCCTAATACCCTAGCCCAAAGGTTCCTGGAATTCATAAATTCAAATGCACTGGAACAACTAGTCACCTCTCCCACTAGGGGAGATAATATACTAGACCTGATCATCACAAACATGGGAACAAAATGCTCCACACCGGAAGTATACCCCTCACTAGTGAGATCTGACCACAAACTAATCACCCTGGATATACATATCCCACCTCCACCCCAGCACAAAAGACCACAGTGAAAAACTTCTCAAAAGCAGACTTCACTCTTCTTAAGACTGAGATGGTATCCTTTAAGCCCACTGTGCCAGTGGATACCACATCCCACAATGCCGAATCCTTCACAAATGCTTTCTATGGACATCTCCAAGAATGCATGGATCATGCAATCCCAAACAAATCCAAGTCCCTCTCCACCAAATGTAAGCGTCCTGTCTGGTGGACCTCAGCCATAAACAAATTGTATAACAAAAGAAGGAAGCTACTGCACGTCAGAGCGAAATCCCATGAAGGGAAGACATCTCTGATCAACATTAGCAGAAAACTACGTTCTCTCATAAAACATCCAAGGCAAACTTTGAGAGAAAAATCGCTAAGGACACTAAAGATAACCACAAAGCCTTCTTCAGCTATGTTAGAAACCTGGGCGGAAACCCTCAGATATGCTCAGAGTTGGTTCACAACAACAAAAAATACACTGAACCCACAGATATTGCTAACATTCTGGCTGACAGGTTCAGTGCAAATTTCTCCCCTCCTTCACCCCCAAAAGAAGAAATACTTATCCCAGCTGAATGTAATCTCCCTGTCATCTCAGATGTCCAAGTGAGAACCGCCCTAAACAAAGCAAAAAACACAGCATCGATGGGACCTGATGGTATCCCGGGGTGCGTGTTACGTAAACTCCAAGAGGAGCTAAACCCACACATAAAAATTCTATTTAACCTTAGCCTTACTTCAGGATATGTACCTGAACACTGGCGTACAGCAACAGTGGTCCCACTCCACAAGGGGGGGGTGCCTCTACAGACCCTGGAAACTACCACCCCATAAGTTTAACTAGCCTGGTCTGCAAAGCTATGGAAAGAATCATTATGGAACTCATAAACAGAGACATAGGGGACCTAAAGACACTTGACACCACCCAGTTCAGCTTTGTAAAGGGCAGATCCTGCCTTTTAAACCTGGTTGACTTTTTCGAAACAGTCACTAGAGCCATTGATGAGGGCAAAGCAGTCCATACAGCATACCTGGACTTGGCTAAGGCCTTCGACACAATACCCCACTCAGGCATCATAGATAAGCTAAACAGCTTAAAAGTAAACCCTTATGTCACTATATGGGTTGCAAACTGGCTAAAGGACAGAACCCATGAAGTTAAAATCACTTGAGCAATGTCAGACTCAAAGCCAGTCACAAGTGGTGTCCCACAGGGATCTGTCCTAGGACCCTTCTTGTTCGGCATTTATTTCTCAGATGTTAAAGCAAACATGGGAGGACTGTGGCTGACAAAGTTCGCAGATGACTGCAAACTAGGTGCCATAGTCGATACACCAGCAGACACACACATCCTACAAAAAGGCCTCACTGAAACGAACAACTGGTGCCGTAGTCACGGCCTTAAACTAAATGCCAAAAAAATGTATAGTTATCCGTTTTGGAAAAAACAAAGTACCCACAAATTATCACATAGACAGCAACCCACTGAGTACAGAAAAAGTAATCAAAGACCTAGGGACCCAAGTAGACAGCGACCTCTCATTTGACACCCACGTTGTCAAAGTGGTTAGAAAAACATTCTACCTTGCACACCTCATCATGAAGGGATTCACATCCAGATCCAAGGATGTCATTGTACCCCTATATTCCTCCCTCATCAGACCCATGATTGAGTACAATGCCCCATTTGGTATGTACCTCATCCGGCATTTGCAACAGCTGGAGAGACCACAAAAGTACCTCACCAAAAGGATCAAGGGTCTCCAACATATGTCTTATTCTGCCAGACTAAAGAAACTTCAGCTCTATTCAGTAGCATATCGCCTGCTCAGAGGTGATCTCTGCCTGACGTACAAGGCCATGTCTAATCAGGATCTGATGGACATGCTCCACCTCAAAAAATCCAAATCCATCAGAACCACAAGAGCTAAAGACTTAAACCTCGGCACAAGTATGAATAGGACATGCTGGAGGGATAGATGCATAACCCAGAGGCTTCCCATGCTTTGGAACAGGATCCCAGTTCATATTAGGCAGAGCCCCTCACTGACTCTGTTCAAGAGAAATCTTGATGAGTGGATGGGAGATCGTAAGTTTACCCCAGGGGTCACATCTGTGTCACTGCTAGACAGGGGCACAGTAAACTAATTCTATTATATAAGGGGACCTTCATTGTGTCACTACTAGACAGAGGCACAGTATTCTAGATTTATTCTGTACATTTTTGTACCATTTCATGGGGTGGCAAAAGCCACATCACTATGGCTAGGCTTACAAATGCCCCAGGGCAGATAGCCTAGTACTATACTGTGAAACTATGAAACTATAATGCTGTCCTTGCCAAGTGGGAAGAATTATTTGTTTTTACATCTGAGCCTGCTCCCTTTTTATTTGTTTATTGCAGATTCCTGGACGATATTTTAATTTTATGGAAAAGTTCTGCTCAACAATATGAAAGATTTTTTTTTATGGAACTGAATGAATTGATTACCTTTTTGAGTACATATAACGTACAGCCAATAAAAATTAAATATTTAGATGGTATGATATCTAAGGATAGAGTTTAGAAAGGTTATACATCTGCTATATATTGTAAAAACACTTAAAAATTTTCTAACTATTATTTACATTTTAGAAGCTGCCACCTCCTACATCAAAAGAAAGGAATTGTGAAAGGCCAGATGATTCACCTTTCCAGATTAGTTACTATGGATAATGTTTTTAAAGATGAGTTTGATTACTTGTATAATTTATTTCTGGATAGGGGGCATACCTCTCAAACTCTTAGCATAAGAAATCCGGACAAAGCCTTACATAATGGAAGGGCTAAGGCCCAAAAATAGGGACATATTTTAAATATTTCTCTTATAAACTTAGAAAGTTGGCAGAATAACAGGATTTGTGTTAGCATGCGTTTTCTGAAAGATATGAAGTCTGAAACTCAAATACGTCAATATTTAGTGAATTTAATCCTTAGATCATTCAAGTGATTTCTCAAAAACCCCCCACAATTTTTATGAGGAACAGACCAAAAATATGAGGCAAAAATCTGGATATTCTGCGAAAATCTGTATAATTGAGATGTATGGGGGTATCCGATATCATTAGTATATAATATTAAGAAGGAGACTTTAAAGGGTCGAAATCACAAATTTGCACCTATACCTCCAATTAATCTGGGTCATAATATTTTAAGACACCTAGATGCTATTACGGTCAACATTGCAAATGTAATCAATCAAGGTGGGAGGCTTCATCCCATATCCCCCACCCCCCTAACTATATATACCAAATCTGAGATCACACTACAGTGGGGAATAGGGCAAATTAAAAATTTTAAAAAAGGTTTCCTTCGCTTACCTTATGCATTGAGGTACTTCCTGGCTGTTGGTCAACTATGACCATTCAATTAATTATTTTACAATGTTAAGCATTTTCGGTACTTTAAGGTTTTGCTCTTTCCCATTTGATTATACGCCGTTCACTGTAATCTGTATTTGATGCATGAACACAGACCCATTAACAACAGGATGAACAATTTTGACAACCCTTTAATGACAATTCCTTACAGTACAGACTTTCACAAATATGAAAGAAAGAGGCAAGCTACCACACTGTACCAAAAATCAAAAAACAACGGTACCAAGTCAGGATATGGTTCAAAAGAGGAGACAGTTAAAATCCAAAACCTTTATTCAGTAATTCCATTAAGCACTTTCATCCATTTCTTCTTGGACTTCACAAATTTGTTAATGTAATTAAGAAAAATTAGAATACAGTGTCTAGTTCAGAACTTAGACAAATTGTGTTTAGTAAAGGGAAATCTGTTAAAAACTTGGAGTCAAATGTGGATATTTCATCATATACAAATGCATCATATCATATGTACAAATACGGTTGTTGCAGATACTGTAGATTCATCCATAAAGGACCATATGTTGTGGTCAAGGTTTTGACAGAACCACTGTTTGTCCAGGTAGATGTAGCTGCAATACAACGAGAGTGGTATACCTTGCCAGCTGCACACTTTGCAACACATTTTATGTTGGTAAGACCAACAGGAAGTTAAAAGAGGGAATAAGAGAACATATTTATGATATTAAAAACAATAAGTCCATGAAAGCATTGTACAGACATAGTATTTTATGTGATGGATATAAAAAGTTTGTATTTTTATTATTGACAAAGTGTCTACCTCAGATAGAGGTGGTGATGTGGACAACTTTTTAGAATTTAAAGAGTTGATCTGGCAATTGAGACCCAATGTTAACAATTTTGCCAGAGATCAATGATAATATCTTCATTTCAAGTGTATTAAAAAGGACAGCTAACAAGCTTTAAGTTATTCTTAACTATTTTAATAAGAACATAGTAAAAAGTTGCACAGTTTTAAGATTTTTTTATAATTTGTATTATTTTGTGAGTAGTGATTTTAACTTCGTATTGAAATATATGTTACGTAATTGATTAATTGTTTGTTGATTGGTGTAAGATATATATATATATATATATATATATATATATATATATATATATATATATATATATATATATATATTGGTGGCGTTGGTTGACACCATTAAGTCTGAGGAAATCTGTGGCTATTCTGATGAAAGCACAAAGTTAATTGTTTAATAAATTGTGCGAAGTTATGCACCGAGTGCTCCATTTTTTTATTTGTTTTTAACAATCATCTAAAGCCAAAGTTTACACCGCTGGGTGGCTAACCCTACCATGGTTGTTCTTTCCACACCACACACTTGCATGCAGAATTACACCTATCGCCAGTTTAGAGTGTCCACTCCACCTACTGCATGTCTTGCATCTCTTCTGGATTTTATCATAAGTGTTGTACACAGAACAACTCAGCATTACATATTATATCTGAACTGATTTTCTTAACCAAATGCATTATACCACTTTCTTTTACTTTGCACTTTACTGTTCCCAGATGTGATTCATGTAACTTGTCATGCAATTGTCTTTTCATACATACATAAAAATATTTCAAGCACAGGCATGAATGCCTTTCTAGCCTGCCAATATACCAAAACAGTTATTCCCATAATAAGTGTCCAGGCTGTTTTTAAAAATATCTAAATTAGTGCTTGCTTTAATGTAATTTGGTAGTTTGTTCCATTCATAAGCTGCACTAATTAGTACACTTTTTATTCCTACAGAATCTTCTACATAGGTTGTTTGATGATTCTCTACTACTTTTTGATAACCTCAAACATTCCCAGAGGTAGTTGTCCCTAAATACCCTATACACCTGAATAAGACATCCTTGTATATCTGTAAGAGACACTGTACAAGTTCAGATATTTTAGTCTTTCATAATAACTTAAATTTTCACATCCATGGATGCCCTTGGTATATTTCTGCTGTACTCTTTCCAGTTTACTCACACTTGCTTTCTTATAAGGTTTCCACATTGTTATTCCATACTCAAGTTTGGGTCTAATGTAATTAACAAACAGTGACGTCATCATTTCTGATTGCCTAGACTTTATAAATATTTTTATAAAACCTATAGATCCATAACTATCATTAACCAACTGATTGATATGATTAGAAAAACTCAAAGCTGGATCTACCAATATACCAGATCCTTAAATGAATCTACAGTTTCAATCACTGTGTGCTGTATTAAATATTCACCTTTTGATTTATGACTCCCAAATCTCATATGCTTAGTTTTGATGTATTTATCATGTAATTATCAGCATACTATTCTCCTGTGCTCAGAAGGTAAATTTAGTCAAGTTATTTTGCAGATGTGCCCTATCTGTAACACATGTAGTCAGTTTGCCCAATTTCAGGTGAATCTTCATACAGATTATAGAACACCTCAGATGAAAATTACAGGTCCAAAAGATACAATCTAAACAAGTAAGGGTCTCGGACAGAGCCCTGCAGGACACCCTGACTGTAACCAATAATTTCACCTGTCCATTTGCTGTATGATGCTTGTCATGTCCTATTTGTAAGCCCTGCAGCTATCCTTTTTATCAAGAGTAAATCTATACCTAGTTTCTCTAATTTATTGATTAGTGGTTTGTGTATGACCTTGTCAAATGCTAAAGTCGAATCATTATAAATTAGTTCACAGCACAGTTTTTCATTCATAGCTGTTATTATATTGTTAGAAAATATCACGTTACAGGTGGTAATAGAGCCATTTACAACATATGCATGCTGGCACGTGGTTTCAAGTCCTAATATCACCTTCTCCATCATTTTTCCACAACATGAAAATAAACTTAAGGGTCCTATGTTTGTCCTACTCCCCTTCCCCTTAAAGACAGGTTCAACAAACACATGCCTCCAATCTTGAGGAATCTCCCCATATTTATACAACCAAATAAGTAATAGATATAATGGTACTATAAGTTCTTGCTGATGTGTTCTCAAGTCGTTATTACAAATTCTATCTCCTCCCTGTGCTTTGTTTAGATCCAGTTTGCATAGTTCTTTTTCAATATTATCTAATTTGATTCCAGTATCTGATGTTACCTGGATGTCACTAGAACAACTTAGTACCCCCCTTTGTGGTAAGATTTTGTAAATACATCTATAACATGTTGTGCCACCCTTTGTGGTAAGATTTTGGAAAACACATCTATAATATGTTGTGTTTGAGAATAAATTTTAGAATCTACACACAGTTTATCAATGTGTATGTCTTCACTCCTTCCACATCTTATGTATCTATAAAATGTTTTCCTATCAGGCTCAATATCTTTATATAAATTTTCTTCATTTTTTTTTTTTTGATCTTGTCTCATACTATGCTTAATTTGTTTCTCCAACTTGTTTATTTCAGTTTTCAAAACTGCAGTTCAATCTCTTTTCAATTTCTTATATTTTTTTCTCCCACCTTAATCCGGTATCTTGTTCTTATGGAAATATATCTCCCTGACGTTGTATGCCTAGATCCTGATGTTAACATTTTTTTATTTTTTATTTTTTTTTTTATTTTGTGCTCAGACAATTTCTCCTTCTAACTTTCTACATTCCTTCTGCAGTTTTTCCACTGAACACATCACTCCAATTAGTTTTACATAGTAACTGTGTATTTGTTTAAATTTCAGTTTGGCAGAATTATCCAGCAACAAATTAACCTTTATAAAAAACTTGACATGAAGTAACACTAATGTCTTTAGGAACACAAACAATGTCTAGTATGTTCCATTCCCTTGTAGTTTTTATTTTCAATCTGAAGCAATTGTTGTTCACGAACATATATTGTGGGGAATATTATTTTGATAGCTTTGAACTTTAAGCGTTGAACACAACTTAGTTCTTGAAACTAAAACAAGACTGAATTTATTTTCTTACCAATGATTTTTGCTGAGGTCAGCCTTTCAGTGTCAAAGTTAGCATATTTCTAGAATGTTTTTCCCTTTTTCTTTTGTCACTGGTAACTGCAAAATTACCCAAATATTTTTCTTTTTCTTTTAGAAGTCTTCTTGTTTCTCTGCTAAATATTCTCTACTCAGCATGTCTGTTCTGCACTCCACTTCCAGAACATACTTCTGTAAATTAACATCCTTTGCAATGTAGGAGGGGAGTTGTACTAAGATGTTCTGAATATGCTTTGCAAGGATTTGGGTCCTATTTCCACCTAAGCACCTTTATTCCACTTTCATACCTATGGTAATGCCTTCCATTACTATTAATCAGCAGACTATGCCACCATCTTTTTATCCTTAAGCAGAACAAAGATAAGAGTTTCCTACATTGCATGGACCTCAGGAAACAACTTTGGCTTTACACTGACATGATATCCAGCATAATGCTAAGCTCTTTGGAACATCTGCTCCTGATGAAATAGGAAAAAGCAATGGGAAAAAATCCTTTCTAAGTGACTAGTCACCTGTACTGCCTTTTGTATGTCATCAGTAAACCCCTACAAGGCCAGGATAGAACTCTTTCTACTAGGGGAGAAGACAAACTCAGCAGCTTCCCTTGAGGGTGGGGGAACTGACACACTTCAGCTACTTTCCTTGGAAGGAGAGTTCAGCAGTGGATAGCTGCAAAACTATTACACTTTTACACAACACCAGTCTAGCAGTTGATACAGAGGATTAAGGCTGTGAACTGTAGTTCCTGTGGTACAGGGTTTGATTCCCTCTGCCCTCATTTGCCTACTGTGTGACCTTGAGTAGGCCATTTAACCAGACGTTACTCCTGTGTTGTCTCTGAGAAGTAGGGCTATCTGGTTAACAAATGGATATTATCATTACATTCTAGACACTCAGTCTTATGCAAGAGGGGGTTCTACAGTTGCGGTGGATCAAGGTATGCTGGATAATACTGCTATCTCTCAATGGGTTATAGCTTCCTTTGCTACCACTTCAAAGGGAACTGGTGCCAGGAAAGGGACAGATCCAAACCAGTAATGGTGTGTAATGGTAGATACTCAATATCCCTTTTCCTGGTCTGAATACTAACACTTTTCTTCCTTATCACATGATTGTTTATACTTCCTGTATTTATGCTTCCACATACCTTTGTTTAAACTTTATGTATTTATGTTTGCCTTTGGGAAATGGTGGTACAGTGTTTGAGATGATTGACAGCCTGGGGAGCGGGGATGCTCCACATGATAAGGAAAGGTTTGAAGTGTAGCTAGCTACTTATGTAGTTGATGTACACAGCCTTATGCTTTTATGACAATGTTCCATAAACTAATGCTTAGCTGGAGGATGCAAAATGAATTCAACATACCTGCATGCTGAAGAATGTCATTCCTACCACTGCCTACTCTAAAGGTTATACAAAGCTAGTGAGTTGCTGACTGCTATTATTATAGTCATGAAACTTCTCTTGCCATTTGGTATTTGAACATTTCCCAAAGAACTGTTAAAGGTATTTTAATTCTGGACCTTCTTCATGTAAAGTCTGTAAGCAGTAGTAGGTCTGAAGATGCTGGTCTCCAGGCCATTATCATGGCTCTAATAATTCTGGGGAGTGATACCACCTGGAACTGGTCAACAACCTATGTGGAGAACTGAAAAGTGGAAAAGGATACTGATTAGTTGCTTGTACTGAAAGTGCCACACACACACACACACACACACACACACACACACACACACACACACACACACACACACACACACACACACACACACACACACACACACACACACACACACACACACACACACACACACACACACACACACACACACACACACACACACACACACAAACACAGACACACACACACCTGTTCTGTACTCTAATGTTAATGCTAATACTAATACTAATACTAATACTAATTAATTAATGTAATACTGGTTAATGGAACATGGGGGTCACAGCCATACTAATGTATTTCCCAAAGGTGGATTTTTTTTTTCATTTTTAATTTTTTGGATAACAACATTTATATAACCTGTGTATGACCAACCTAAAACACATTTTGGAATCTCAGTCTGATGGCAATATGTCAGTGTAATATTTTCAGAAAAGCATGTTTCATAGTATAGTACTAGGCTATCTGCCCTGGGGCATTTGTAAGCCTAGCCATAGTGATGTGGCTTTTGCCACCCCATGAAGTGGTACAAAAATGTACAGAATAAATCTAGAATACTGTGCCTCTGTCTAGTAGTGACAGTGAAGGTCCCCTTATATAATAGAATTAGTTTACTGTGCCCCTGTCTAGCAGTGACACAGATGTGACCCCTGGGGTAAACTTACGATCTCCCATCCACTCATCAAGATTTCTCTTGAACAGAGTCAGTGAGGGGCTCTGCCTAATACGAACTGGGATCCTCTTCCAAAGCATGGGAAGCCTCTGGGTTATGAATCTATCCCTCCAGCATGTCCTATTCATACTTGTGCTGAGGTTTAAGTCTTTAGCTCTCGTGGTCCTGATGGATTTGGATTTTTTGAGATGGAGTATGTCCATCAGATCCTGATTGGACATGGCCTTGTACGTCAGGCAGAGATCACCTCTGAGCAGGCGGTATGCTACTGAATAGAGCTGAAGTTTCTTTAGTCTGCAAGAATAAGACATATGTTGGAGACCCTTGATCCTTTTGGTGAGGTACTTTTGTGGTCTCTCCAGCTGTTGCAAGTGCCGGGTGAGGTACATACCAAATGGGGCATTGTACTCAATCATGGGTCTGATGAGGGAGGAATATAGGGGTACAATGACATCCTTGGATCTGGATGTGAAACCCTTCATGATGAGGTGTGCAAGGTAGAAAGTTTTTCTAACCACTTTGGCAACGTGGGTGTCAAATGAGAGGTCACTGTCTACTTGGGTCCCTAGGTCTCTGATCACTTTTTCTGTACTCAGTGGGTTGCTGTCTATGTGATAATTTGTGGGTACTTTGTTTTTTCCAAAAGGGATGACTATACATTTTTTGGCATTTAGTTTAAGGCCGTGACTACAGCACCAGTTGTCCATTTCAGTGAGGCCTTTTTGTAGGATGTGTGTATCTGCTGGTGTATCGACTATGGCGCCTAGTTTGCAGTCATCTGCGAACTTTGTCAGCCACAGCCCTCCCATGTTTGCTTTAACATCTGAGAAATAAATGCCGAACAAGAGGGGTCCCAGGACAGATCCCTGTGGGACACCACTTGTGACTGGCTTTGAGTCTGACATTGCTCCAGCGATTTTAACTTTATGGGTTCTGTCCTTTAGCCAGTTTGCAACCCATCTAGTGACATAAGGGTTTACTTTTAAGCTGTTTAGCTTATCTATGATGCCTGAGTGGGGTATTGTGTCGAAGGCCTTAGCCAAGTCCAGGTATGCAGTATGGACTGCTTTGCCCTCATCAATGGCTCTAGTGACTGTTTTGAAAAAGTCAACCAGGTTTAAAAGGCAGGATCTGCCCTTTACAAAGCCGAACTGGGTGGGGTCAAGCGTCTGTAGGTCCCCTATGTCTCCGTTTATGAGTTCCATAATGATTCTTTCCATAGCTTCGCAGGCCAGGCTAGTCAAGCTTATGGGGCGGTAGTTTCCAGGGTCTGTAGAGGCACCCCCCTTGTGGAGTGGGACCACTGTTGCTGTACGCCAGTGTTCAGGTACATATCCCGAAGTAAGGCTAAGGTTAAATAGTATTTTTATGTGTGGGTTTAGCTCCTCTTGGAGTTCACGTAACACGCATCCCGGGATACCGTCAGGTCCCATTGATGCTGTGTTTTTTGCTTTGTTTAGGGCGGTTCTCACTTGGACATCTGAGATGACAGGGAGATTACATTCAGCTGGGATAAGTATTTCTTCTTTTGGGGGTGAAGGAGGCAAGAAATTTGCACTGAACCTGTCAGCCAGAATGTTAGCAATAAATATCTGTGGGTTCAGTGTATTTTTTGTTGTTGTGAACCAACTCTGAGCATATCTGAGGGTTTCCGCCCAGGTTTCTAACATAGCTGAAGAAGGCTTTGTGGTTATCTTTAGTGTCCTTAGCGATTTTTCTCTCAAAGTTTGCCTTGGATGTTTTTATGAGAGAATGTAGTTTTCTGCTAATGTTGATCAGAGATGTCTTCCCTTCATGGGATTTTGCTCTGACGTGCAGTAGCTTCCTTCTTTTGTTATACAATTTGTTTATGGCTGAGGTCCACCAGACAGGACGCTTACATTTGGTGGAGAGGGACTTGGATTTGTTTGGGATTGCATGATCCATGCATTCTTGGAGATGTCCATAGAAAGCATTTGTGAAGGATTCGGCATTGTGGGATGTGGTATCCACTGGTACAGTGGGCTTAAAGGATACCATCTCAGTCTTAAGAAGAGTGAAGTCTGCTTTTGAGAAGTTTTTCACTGTGGTCTTTTGTGCTGGGGGTGGAGGTGGGATATGTATATCCAGGGTGATTAGTTTGTGGTCAGATCTCACTAGTGAGGGGTATACTTCCGGTGTGGAGCATTATGTCCCCATGTTTGTGATGATCAGGTCTAGTACATTATCTCCCCTAGTGGGAGAGGTGACTAGTTGTTCCAGTGCATTTGAATTTATGAATCTGTTCAACAGTGTAAGTTCATTTTCAGCAGCTCCCATTATTTTTAATGTGACCCTTAATACAACCTTTGGTCCAAGGTGTCATTTTACATGTAATTCTGAATTTTACAGTACATTGCTGTATGTACTTCATGCTCGGCATTTTATGCTATAAGAAACAGTTGACGAAAATGATATATGAGCATTATGCCATCAAAATAAAAATGTAGAGCGATGCCTTGAAAAGAAACAGTATGCAGTGCTCCAGTTTTAAGACATAAAGGATTATGACTGGGTTGCTGGTCAGAACGTAGTTATTATGTGCTCGAGACATAGTTACAAAGAAATTCACCTCAAGAGTAAAGCTCAAGAAGTGAATCTTGGCATCCATGTGTTGAACACGCAACATACAGTTACAATCAACAATCGGATCATAATTCTTTGTAGTGCATGGAGATTTATCTTCGCTATGTACTACAAATTAGTCAAAAGTAGCATATAAAAAAAAGTTATGTGTTATGTTGGCTTTAAAGCTGGTAAAGCAGAGGGCGGGTGCTTGATGTCCTCAGATATTTCTTGTGTAATGGAAGCTGTTTAATTCAACATGCTGTGAATAGTTTATCTGCCATCAGGTACAAACAGGAGTTGAAACAGAGTTGGAACAAAGCCATTTCTACTTGCTGCTGCTGCTATTTACTGGTCAGAGCTGTGGGCTTTTATTGCAGACACAGCCTTAACAGTGTGTAGGGGGTGCTTAATAATTGTTAAGCACCCATCTAAGAATTGTTAAAGTTGGGTCTTCACTATAGCAGCACTAAACCAAGTTGTAATTTGCCTGTTTTTGGCATAATCATAGTGCTCCATGCACTACACATGTATTTTATGCATTGGAAAATGGTTACTTTATTATAGGGAATGTCACCGACAAGTGCCACTATATGCACAAAGGTTTGCAGGGCATAATGATGCTGTTAACTTTAAAAGTTAAAGAAAAAACAGACCTTGAAATATTAACTTGCTTCCACCTCTGAGTGTTTTATAAAGGGTTTTACCCTAGGTTTATATACTGACAACAGTTTATGTTTTAGCCCACATGTGCTTGATATTGTTAGAAGACGTTATTGTGAAATGAAGAATATGTTTAGAAATTTTATCAGTAGAGATAAGATGGTTCTACCACACATCTATAGTTATATCCATTATAGAATATGGTAGGTATACCTATATGTGTGCATAAAAAGAGTACAGTTAAGTAAATTAGAAAGAATACCAAAATATTTAACAATGAAGATATAAGGTGCAGTAGGAGAAAATAGAATGACAGACTTAAGCAGTTGTCATTGTTTAGAATTAAACATAGGTTAGATAGGGGTGATTTAATTATTATTTATAAATGCGTTAAAGATTGTGAGAAACACTGTGGACATTAAAAGTAGAACACATTCATTGAGTACTAGGAATGATAATTATTTTGTTGATAGACTCTTTGGTTTATCCCCAGTGCAGAATAATGTTTTTTTCTTGTAGGGCTAGTTTGTGGTGGAATAATATTCCATTATCAGTCGGAAATCAGAATCTGTTAATTCACTTAAAAAATATTTGGATCAATGGCTAGGTAAAAAGACATTTAATCTGGATCTTTATGGTGGCAAACCCTTTAATGGCCTTTTTAGATACTGAGCATGATTTCCATAACACTGAACGTTGAACATACATTTACATATTTGTTTTTAAGTAAGTAAGCAGTGTGTTAACTCATGAGTACTGTAGAATATTCTCAAGTTTTCTATGACATTATGTGTGTTAACACCCCTTAAAGCTTTGTTAATGTTTGTTGCATTTTTATTGGTTATTTACAAATCACATGATTCAACACTGCACTGTATAGCTGAATCATACTTTTGCATAAATCTGTGTGAGTAGTGCATCATGAAATTGCAGCAAACTGCACTATTACATGGTTTGGATGATGAGAAATAATTTATTATTTTTCTCCCTCTGTTACTGACCCTTCTCTCAAGAGCTTGATAAGGTCTGGCAGCTACTGCAGAGGATTATGATTATGTGTTAGCAACAAACTGCTTCCTGTGGTCCAGAGTTTGAGTCCGTCAGTCACCCTTTGCTCACTGTGTGACTCTAACCAAGTCCCTTACCCAGGCAGTTCTAGTGGGTTGAGTCTGAAACAGGACCTTAGGGATCAGTGCTCTGGTTAACAAGTATATAAATACCCCCAAAATACAGATTGAAGGACATACAGAATCCAGCCATCCAGAACCGCCTTTTCCCATTTTTGCACATGGGGTCGGGGTGTCACTTCAACAGTGACAATCATCTATGGCCAATGTTCACACCACTCGGTGGCTAACCCTGCCATGGATGTTCTTCCATACCACACATATATGCATTCACACTAACATCTATGGCCAATTTAATGTGGCCAATCCATCCACTACATGTCTTCATAATGTGGGAAGAAATTGAAGCACCTGGAGAAAGCTCATGTAAATGCATAGAGGACATGCATACTCCACTCAATACCTTACGGAAAACACTGTCAAGTGTAGAAAAAGATGGGATATTACACACTGGTAGTATCAACTACAAAAAGGGCGAGTACCAGCAGGATGTCAAGGCATACCTCTCAAGTGTCCCGATTTTTGCAGAATGTCCAGATTTTTGACGCATTCTTTTATTCTGTTCCTCATAAATTCAGTGGTTTTCTGAAAAATCATTTGAGGATTGAAGTCACTAAATAATGACAAACATTTGAGTTTCAGACTTCATATCCTTCAGACAATGCATACAAGTGCAAAACACACTATTCTAACAACGTTCTAAGTTGATAAGGGAAACATTTAAAATCTGTCCCTATTTTTGGTCTTTTCCCCACCATTATTTTTGCTGTTGTCTAGATTACTTGTGCTAAGAGGTTGAGAGGTATGTGTCACAGGTGTTGTTCTACACCCTCTAGATGTCTGTGCATAATACCCCAAGAGATACAGCACTTACAACAAAGAATTCAGTGGTTCAGTACTTGCTAAATTCACCTTTTATTTTTCATGGCACTTAGCTGTGTTCTATTACAGTTATGAGAATGCAATGCTGTGTGCATAATAAAATAACATTCAATGATTTTTGTTGGCCATTACTCTGATACATACAATATTGTTCTTTTCTATTAATAATGTACTGTATCTGCAATGCATAACTAGTCTTCTTCTTCTGGCTTTTCCCGGTTAGGGGTTGCCATAGCGGATCACCTGTCCGCTCAAGACTGGCAGTAGAGTTTTACAGTGTCGAGTTGCCAGCCCGGCACCCAACCTTCCACAGAAGGCACACACACGCACACCTAGGGCCAATTTAGAGTGTACACTTCAACTACAGCATGTCTTTGGGAGGAAACCGGAGCACCCGGAGGAAACCCACGTGACCACAGGGAGGACATGCAGACTCCGCACAGAAGGCACCCCAGCCGTGGATCGAACCAGAGAACCTCTTGCTGTGAGGAAACAATGCTAACCGTTGCACCACCGTGGCATCCCTACAATGCATAACTATACCTTGTACAATTATATTCTGGCAGTTGGATTTGTCATAGGTCAAACTGATGATACCACTTAGGTAAAAATGTAAATAAAGCTCTACATGCATCCAGTAAACTAGCCTAGATGCTTTCTCTCCTTTTTCTTCATCCTCTTTCTCTCCTTCCAACTTCTGTACACTTGTTTCTTGTTAGATACTCCTATAGTTCTTGCAACTTCTTTCTCACTTCTACTAGTTATCTAGGAACCTTTTTTGCTGCCTAATATAGTCCTGACCAGCTACAAGAATGCCTTAACTCTGCCATATGCAAATATTTATTCAGTTAATATGCTGTCTGTAATTCCACATACACAAAAGTGCTCTTCCATTTGTCTAATTATAATGGGTACAAGTTTTAACACAAGATGTACAACACTATTTATAGCACATGGGTATATTGTGAATGTTCTTTCTACTAAACGCAGGTTGTTTATCTCATGTCTATTATTAATGCTTTTGCCACTGTAAAATATACAGTATGCAATATATTATATCAGTACTGCACTAGTCCATGTGGACATTACATAATTATGGAGGTACTTTGCTAAAGTATGAACCCTGGGTCTTCCCTTTGAGACTAAGCTATGATAAAGAATGAGTTTCTTATTTTTTTGCAAACAATACTGAAACTATTTGAAACAGCATACCCAGACGCAGTTTCATAAAATATTTGCTTCTGTAGTTTATGCGAGCTAAATGTTGTGGTTGTTAAGCCTAGATGCTCATTAACAGTCTGCATAAAAAAATAAATAAATAAGTGCCCAAAGGAATCTAGATTACATCATTGCTTCTGTCAGTAACCATGTATTCAGTGCCTGTTGTTTATTTCACACTGACTCTTTTTTTCATGTTCTCCCTTTTCTCTGGAAGGCTGACACAACTGTTTTATTGGAAATGTTCAGTTGCTTTCACTTTCAGTGGCTTTTATTTATCAAGTTGATGTACTGCTGCTCTACTACTCTGGTATTGTAAGCAATAGCACTTTGTAAACCTCCAAAGAAATGTATGTAGTGTCATTAGGAAGCTCAACTGGATGGAAGTGATCCTGAGGATCTACAGACAGTAGAGATTAGGGCAATAAAAATCAGACCAGACGAGATCCTTTAAAAAGGCATAACATTCTTCATGATAGAAGAAACAACTTCAACTTGAGGATTCAGTCATTTGGAGAGAAAGCAAAGAGGTGGAAAGGAAAAAAACACGAAAGATACATGCCTAAGGTCATGACCAGGAGGAACAAGTACATAATCCACAGGACCAGCTGCACTGCGAGGAAAGGGTGGTGTCATTGTCGAGGCAGGGATCAGCATTCTGTATTGTAATGGAATTACAGAAATGTGGAAAGTGATTGATTAGCTAGAAAGGACCTCAGCCCAGTGATAAACATAGTAATGATATCAGAAGCAGTTCTAGGATATGGTGTGCTCAGTGATAAGGTATTTGCTCACTGATTTCAACAAATGACTATCCAACTAGTGTATAGACAACATGGCATTGGTGTCACTAGGGACTGAGGATCTACTTGAAGGGCTGCAGGCCTGCAACAGAGAGACTATCAACATCTGTCTGAGAAGAGAAGAGAAGAAGGATACTAGATGGCAACGTTAGAAGTTTGCAAGCAATTAAACTGGCTAAGTTGGGGCACACCAAACCAAGCAGGAAAATACAGCTTCCGTCTCATAGCACGGCAGATACTGACTTACGTATTTATTTACTTTTGTAGGTGGGGTTATTTCCTTTTTCAGGGGAGAACCAAGATACTATTTGCACAGAAGGTGAATATCAGGCCAGGATACTGGGGAAATAACACTATTTCTCCCATTAAGTGCTATGTAATCTTTACTGCCATCTGAGCTACCACCAACCCAAGCAGATGGGACCTCAGTGTAGTGTTTCATCAGAAAGACAGCACCTCAGGAATGAAGCACCCCTCTAATGTTGCACTGTAGTTTTTAGTATTTCACAGGAGTTGTATATGTTTCATGGTAATTTAGTCTTGCAAACATCAATGCCTTGCCAATAGCCACCATCAGGCTGGACCCCCCCCCTTTCTAAAGAAGAGCTAGGTCAGTATGTTCAAGGGTACATTTGAGGGTGCCCATCCAGTCATCCAGGCTCTGTTTGAAACATGATAATACATTGTACTGATTAACCTACAAGGACAGCTAGGGGGAGATTTAGGTCCCTGGTGCTGGTGTTTGCTAACCATCTAGACATACAGAAATAGAGGCGATTAAGGAAAAGAGGGTCTCTAAACATGTGTCACGTGAGGCACAGATCACCTCTCAAGAGTCTTTTAGATACTTAGTAAAGGGATAGAGCTTCTAGTCTCTCTTAGTAGCTCAGGGTCTATAAGCTTGAAATTGTCTTAGGAATCGCTGGAGCTTCTCTAGTTGCTTGATATGTTGAGTGAGGTACATCCTGAAGGGAGAATTCTACTCCATTGTAGGTCTTATCAAGGGTGTAGTCAGGCATACTCTTTATACTCTACTGAGTACATTTTTTCTGAGCACCATATTAACATGTTTTTTTCCAGCTCATATTTTATTTATTTTTATTTTACATTTGTTGACCGGGCTAGTCTAGCTGGATACATGTCCATTTTCAGCAGAGGCCCGAGGAGAAAAGCTCCACTAATAAACTAAATAGCTAACAAATAACAAAAAAGTATACAAAGCATGCAAGCAACTAAGGGAACAATTATCATGTAGAATAGTAATGCAGAGGCAATTTAGCAAGAAATAAACAGCAGTGTGGAATCATTATGACTTAATATTTACTATAGAAAGACTGCTAAAAAAAGAAAGATGAAGGGAGAAAATAGGGACAGATGGAGAGTCTATAAATATTTACATAAATTAGCAAATTAGTAGCCGACATGTTGTGTTGAGTACTACTTTTTGGATAGAGATTTGCACAAAGGAGATCCGGATCTAGGTTAGATACAGGAGAAAAGACAGGTTGCAGAGATAATGGCAAGTAACAAAAGAAGAGGTAAAATAGGAGTAATAAACAGGCCGGTGGGTTGCTAGGTCTACTCCACTAGAGGGATAGAAGTGGTGAAAGAGGGCAGGAAGAAGAGCAACGGAGGGTGCAGGAGAGAGGGATTGTTTCCTGAGCTCAGTCAGGATTAGAGCAGGGGCATAGCCAGTGAGATTGCAAATATTTCCTTATTTGTTTTTTGAAAAGGTGAGATGAGCCTGAAGTGGTTAGTTCTATGGGAAGTTTATTCCAGTATGATCCAACAGTATTGGCAAATAAGGAGTCACCTGCTTTATTGTGGGATTTGAGAGTAGCTACTAGAAGTTTGTTGGCTGAGCGAAGGGAAGTAAGATGTTTGTATGGGGCAATAAGGTTATTAAGTATGGGTGTATTAGAGGGGTAATGGAGAATTTTATAAGTGATGACTAATTGCTGTAGGAGAATTTGATTCTGTAGTTCCAGCCAGTTAAGGTTTTTGAGATTACGACAATGGTGAGTGCGATATGGGGAACCTGTGGCAAACCTGACAATACTATGGTAGGCTGTGGCTAGTTTCTGAAGGTTAGCTTTTGAAATGTTGATAAATGATGGAGAGGCATACAATAGTGTAGAGAGGAGATGAGTTTGGCAAAGAGACACTCGGGTAGCTGCAGTAAGAAAGGGCTTAAGTCTATAGAGGGCACCTATCTTTTTATTAACAGCCTTGATGGTTAGATCAATGTGACAGTCAAAGCTTAGTTGATTGTCTATAGTAACGCCTAGGAGTTTGGTGGAACAGTCAGGATTAATGATAGTGCCATTGCCAGACACAATGGAAAATGAGATAGGGGCAGATTTAAGGGTTGGGGTGAAGAGTAGTAATTTGTTTTTTTTGGGATTAAGGAGGAGACAGATATGTTGGAACCATTTTTCTGCTGCTGAAAAGACATTTTGGGTGGAAGAGTGGAGTTCTCCTGAAGATGAAGCAGAACAGATGAGAGTTGAATCATCTGCATACTGAATACAAATGGATGTTGGCAGTGAAGTAGACAGGTTATTTATGAATGTAGAGAAGAGGAGGGGACCTAAGATGGATCCTTGAGGAACACCGATAGTGACTGGGAGCTGAGAGGATATATGGCTGTCCCAGAGGACAGCTTGTTTTCTATCTTTCAGATAAGAGTCAAACCACTGTACTGCCGAAGAGTCAAGTGAGAGGGATGTCAAGGTGTCTAGGAGTAGTTGATGGTTAACCATATCAAAGGCTTTTGAGAGGTCCAGGAATAAGGCAGAGGAGAAAAGGTTGTTATTGCGATTTTTGTTGATCATGTCTGTGAAGGAGAGAAGGGCGGTGGAAGTACTATGGTGGGGACTAAAAACGAGTAGGCTATTTTGCAAGAGATGATTTAGGAGTTGATGGTGAATACAACGTTCCATGATTTTAGACAGGGGAGATAGTAGGGCTATAGGCCAGAAGTTAGAAAGTTCATTAGAGTTACCTCCTCTGTGGAGGGGAATAATATAGGAGACTTTCCAGCAGGATGGGAGAGTAGATTCGGTTATTGTTCTGTTAATTAAGATAGAGACTGGGTAAGCTAGTTCTGATGCTGCTAGTTGTAGATATTCAGCTGGTAGTTTGTCGGCTGAAGGGGTGCAAGGCTTAAGTTTAGAGAGTAACTTACGTATGTGGGTTGTGGAGACAGTACTAAATTTTAGAGTGGGGGTGTTATTTTGAGGAGAGGTGTTTTGAGGGAAAGGGGGGGAGTCATGGTGTTTGCTAGAGAGGTGACTGTTTCAGAGAAGAAGTTGTTGAAATATTAGCGTTTACAACTGTCTAAATGAATGGCTTTAACAACAGGTGCAGTGTTGCTAAACTAAAAACAATATTTTCAATCGTTTTAGGGGGAACAGCTGAAAATGTTACTTACATTTATTAAGTGCTTGGGGGGGCAGCATTTTTAAGAGATGTGTCCATTTTTAAGTGATAGGTGTCTTGGGAGGGTAGCACTAAGAGCTTATGAGTACAAAATGGAATTTCCTTGTTACACCCCTCAGTCTTATCTGTACTGAATATAAGGGAACAGTGATATTTTTAGATCTGAATGATTTATCTTTGGCTATTAGTTGTGCAAAGTAAAAGGATTTTCTGTCTACAGTTGCCAGATGATGATTGAAGGAGACAGGCATTATCAATCCTGGTACCCAGGTCAATAATTTAATTAACTGCATCTTATTCAAGGAATGGATTTAATTGATGGTGACGGAACCTTGGAAAGTGGTGAGATGAAGTGCTTGTTCTTTTAACAGTGTTTCAATAAATATATATATTTTTTAATTTAATTTGTTACAACGTGCCACGAGTAGTTATTTAAGGATTATCTAATCAGATGTTTAAGCCAAGACCCTAGATTTACACCTGTTTTTTGTCTCTTTGGCAATCTTAACAAAGTATTTTTATTAAGAAGGTAGC
The DNA here is from genome assembly GCF_019279795.1 of Protopterus annectens. Taxonomy (NCBI): domain Eukaryota; kingdom Metazoa; phylum Chordata; order Ceratodontiformes; family Protopteridae; genus Protopterus; species Protopterus annectens. The sequence goes on from NC_056729.1 coordinate 1,199,381,129, forward strand.
CTAAAGTTTGGGAGGGTGGCCTAATGGTTAAGGTGTTTGCCTTACAAACACAAGGTACAGGGTTTGAATCTCACAAGGGATAGTTGGCTAGGCTTAAAATGGTTCGTAAGGGCAGTTAGCTTAGTACTAATCTATGAGCCTATGAACCTAAAAGAAAAAAAAAACTGCCCTGAATGCCTCAAACTTGTGTAACACAGCACAAATTCAAACAAAAACACAAGAAAAAGTGGAGTCACTGAATCCTTCTCATGAAACTTTAATACCACTGGTTAAGCTTGAAATCTTCTTAGATAGAAATCTCTGGGGCTTTTCTAGTTGTTTGATATGTTGAGTGAGGTACATCCTGAAGGGGGAATTCTACTCCATACCTACACAGATACACACTTAACCAGTGGTATTAAAGTTTCATGAGAAGGATTCAGTGACTCCACTTTTTCTTGTGTTTCTGTTTGAAAGTATTTTTATTCATTGTTTTTTCACAACATTGCATACAGTAGATAGGATAGTAGAAATGCTTCCAGTTTGTCATCATTAATAAAATTATGTTTTTTTTTTTTATTTATTTATCTTTTTCAATGTGGCACTTGTATACAGCCAGGAAGACTGAAAGTGCATTTAATTTCTGACAAGTCTTATCTTTACTTCTTTCATCTCACCGATTTTCTGATGTTTTCTTTCTGACTGCAAAGGCTTCCAGTGTCATGCCTAAATGAAGACATCAGACAAGTGAATAATTCTGCATTATTCTGCTCTTACAATTCATGCGCATTTACAATTTATTGCATATTACTGATATATACACAAAATATTGAGTGTATATACCCAACAGTACTTGGGTTGACAATTGCTTATACAGTTTGTTTTTGATAATTAATTTATTTTTTATTTTTATTTAGGTTAAGTCATTAATAAAACCGCATGTATGTATTTGGGCATGTATACCTTTAAAATTAGATATTCTGTGTAAATGGGGTCTATATTATGTCAGCAAAAGGGCATTACAGCGAATGCCACTTCGCCAACACATATACGCAGAACTCCTAAAAGAGCAAAACCTCAGGTCACCGATTCTTTTTCCTTGGGGAAAAAAATCGGTAGACCAACAAAACACTAAATAACACTTAAAACATTACAAAGTAGGGGGCTTCGCCCCTCACAGCCCCCAATGTGGGGGGCTGTGCCCCCCCACACTCACCAACTAAATATACCAACTCCGAGATCACACTACAGTGGGGTAAAGGGCAATGTCACGGCTCAGGCCAAGTGATTTTTTTCCCCTGGGGAAAAAATCTCTGACCTGAGCTTTCGCTCTTTTTGGAGTTCGGCCTATATGTGTCAGTGAAATGGCATTACAGCAAATGCCATTTCGCTGACATAATATAGACCTGTGCAAATGAATTTTTTATATGAGAGGGTTTTTAACAAATGTGATACAGTTAGAGATTAGTTCTGAAGAAGTTTTTTGTTTTTAAGACAAAAACACTACATTTTAATTGTATTTAGTGCTAAATGTGATTTGGGATGCAATTTATGGGACAGTGATGTGTATTTTATGCCTTTTTGTGTCAGAAAAAAGTATTGGGTTGATTGCATATCTCCATTAACATTTATTATTTACAGTTCATTTGAACTGTTTTTTCTAATATGGATGGTTTGCATGTTGCGAAGTTTACAGTTGCATACATCCTACTTACCTGTAACAGTAGATGTTCAAATTCCTCATCACCTCAGTAGCATTTTGGGTTATCTGCCAAGGTACCTCATTACTGGCCAGCTTTCAAAAGTTCAGACTCCCCTCTTTCTCTTTTCCTTTGACAGCTAAACTAGCTGAGCTTACCTGAGAAGGAAGCCTTCAGCTGCCACAAGAAGTGAGTGTTCAGGCTTTTTTTTTTTTTGCTTCCACATTGAAGGAGAGGATGTACCTGAAGCCAAAATCATCCAAAAAGAGTAAATTCATAGCCAATGACAATACAAAAATCAAATCCAATATCAACAGAATGAAAGAGGTTGAAACCCACCTCAAATATGTGCAATATGGGGGATAGCAGGTAGGTGCTGCACTGAGACAGTGAGAAATTTAAAAATCTACTTTTTACAGGAAAGTAGGACTTATACGGCTGTGTTATGTTCATCGGTCCCACTGTCTCAATGGTATTTTTGGTAGATTTCCAAAGTTTACTCTACTTGAGTGTTGGAAGGATAACAATCTTGGAGCCCCAGGAGATTGGCCCTAGCAAAGGCTGCACTGGACCTTGAAAATGAATCAAGTTTGTAGTACTTTGTGAAGGTAAGAACGCAGGACCGGATCACTGCCTTTAGAGTGCTTCTAGAATCCATCCCTTTCCAATATGCTACTGAAGAGCATAAGGCCCTAGTTGAACATTAACCTTATCTGGAAGAGATTTACTGCGGGGGGAGTAACAGAAAACAATAGCAGAGGATGATCATCATGGAATAGCTTGCTTAGAGACAGGTAGCCCTTTCTTAGCTGCTGCATAAGAGACAAATAGCTGTCCAGCATTCCCGTTCTGTCAAGGTGGTAGCCGAGATGCTGTAGGCATCCAAGGTTTGTAGAATCTTTTCTCCCTTGTTTTCCGGATCAGGAACACTGAGAGATTGATGGCTTGATTCATGGTAAATTCAGAAACAACTTTAGCCAATAATGACAGATTAGATCAGATAGATCCATAATGTCTGTCTTCATATAATCCAGTCAGGTATGTGTCCACTCATTTACATTCATATACATTATGATGACTTTATTATGTCTGTCTAGTTTTTCATTCTGTTAGCCATGTGTGTCTGGAGCTTTTTACCCTGGGCCTCCATGGAAAATGGATAACTCATGACCCAGTTGGACTTTCCCAGTAAACAAATGCCAGATAAATAAATAATCATGTGTAACACAGCCATGCCCTTGTTAAAAATCAAATAGGGTTGGCCTACCATGAGAGCTTGCAACTCAGAGACTCACCTTGCAGATATCACAGCAATAAGTAAAACAGATTTTCAAGTAATGAACTGTAATCAGCCTGAAAGGCAGGTTCAAAAGGAGGTAAGGTAATCTTTTCAAGGACAAAGTTGAGATTCCAGGGAGGAGGACTTTAAACTGTTTGACTGCATAAAGAGACAAAAGAGAGTGGTCCTTAGGCAGACAAGCTGAGATGGCCAAAGGGTGCACTTTGATAGAAGCATATGACAAACTATCTCTAAGTAGCTCACAACAAATATTTCAAAATCAGACAGATTGAAATACTTTTGGGACCTCTTTTATTGGGTAGGCACAACCTAGAAGATCTCTTTCACTTGCAAACATGATTTTCTAGTTGCGAGTTTTTTTGCCTACATAAATACCTGCTGCACATCTTTATGGAACAATTTCCTAAAAGGTATCAAAATGGAATCACCAAGGCTGTCAGCTGCAGTTACTCTAATTTGGGTTGTATCACTTGTACCTTTTGTCTGTTCAGATCTAGTCTATGAGGAAGTCTGTGGTAATTGCCCTTAGCCTATTCCATTAAAAAGGAGAATGAACTTTGCCTGGGCCAAAAGGGGCTATCACAATGATCTTTGGTAATTCTTTCTGAATCTTTAGAAGTACCTTGGGACCCATCTGAAAGGGTGGAAATGCATACAGAAAGAGTGTCTGTCTTCCAAGTATGGTGGCAAGGATGTCTTGAACAGAACAGAATTTTTTTCAGTTGACTGTGTTAAAAGGAGGCAAACAGATCTACTTGAAGTGATCCCAACATATGGATGAAGTCCTGGAAGACTTCTACATGGAGCTTCCACTCATAACAGTCTGTTCAGGATCTGCTTAGTCTGGCCACTGTGTTTTGTTTTAATGGACTGCATGAGGCCTGAAGAGTCACAGAATCCTGAAGAGCCAGCTCCCAGGCCATCAACACCAACCAGAAAAGAGGATATGACCGTGTACTCCTTTGTTTGTTCAGGTAACACATCATGATATTGTTGTTTATGACCACTAGAAGAGGACCTGGAGTCTATAGAACTTTAAAGGCATAAATCACTGGAAACATCTCTTTTATGTTTATGTGTTTTGGCATGTCCTGGGAACCCCACAAGACTGCACTTGACCTTCCACGGACTGTGCTCTCCACGCAAAATATGAAGAGTCCACCTGGACAGATTGGACTGGGGTCTGAAGGGATACAAGGAATCCTGGCTTCAGAAACATTTTATCCTTCCACCACTGCAGTCTGTGTTTCATAAATCCCAATACCAGTACCAGTACCTGAAAATTCACGGAATGAAGGTACTGGGTCCAACAATTCTTCAAGTACCATTGAGTTTTCTCATGTGTTGTCTGCCTAGTGGTATCATGAGGACTACTGATGTCATGACACCATATCTAGAGGACAGAAATACAAGAAAATGCCCTGATAAGTCAAAAATGTGTTTTCTGGCAAGAAGGCTATCCTTTTTACTGTCTTTGTCCAACACCCCAGGAAAACAATGTGTTGACACGGGATGAGGAAGGACTTTTGAAGGTTCAGTTTGAAGCTCAGATGGGAAAACAAGGATGCGACCTTGTCTAAGGACTGAAAGCACCTGGTTACAGAATCTTCACAAATCAGCAAGTCATCTAAAAAAAGGAAAAATGTGGATGCCAGTCACCAGGACCAGGCACTTTGTAAACACTTGAGGTACAGCAGATAGCCCAATGGGTAAAGTAGAAAACTGATAATGTAAGCCAGACACAGCAAATCTCATGTTTTAGCCCAAAGGGTAATGCAGACAACTGATAATATAAACCAGACATAGCAAATCTCATGTATTATAAATAAACAAAATAAAAAGAGAATAATAAATCTAATAATGAAATGATAGGTCTACCAGAGTTAGGATCCATCAAGTTAGGGGAAAGAACACTAGACTCAGAATAATAAACTGACACTACTTGAGAATGTATGACAAAAATCACTTAAATTTTCTAGTAATAAGTATGTCCAAACACAACTAAATTCTGCCAAATTGCACTATTATCACAAAAAATCCAAGTTTGAAATATGTTCAGAATTCTTTTACAACTGACAGAAATGAAAAAAAAATCCAGTACACAAAGTCCAATCACCAAAGCAATCAATGAGTCAAAACAGTGTTAAAAATTAACTACCCACACTTTAACTATATTAACCTACTACACAATAACATTTATTATACCATGACCCTCCCCAAAACATGCATGCTGATTGGCCAGCGTGCACATTGTAAATCGAGTTATACTAATGGAAAAAGGTCCGGTCGCCCGGACTTTTTTCCATTAGTATAACTCTACTTTTAAAACACTGTCTCGCTATGTTAAATGGGTTTAACATAGCGAGACAGCTTTAAAATAAGCAACGGAGATCTCCGTTGCTTATTTTAGCTGTCTCGCTATGCTAAACCCATTTAACATAGCGAGACAGGTTTTAAAAAAAAAGCAACGGAGAAAGCAAGATCTCCGTTGCTTTTTTTTACTGTTTCGCTATGTTAAATGGATTTAACATAGCGAAACAGTTTTAAAATAAGCAATGGACATCTCCGTTGCTTATTTTAAAACTGTCTCGCTATGTTAAACTCATTTAACATAGCGAAAACAGTAAAAAAAGCAACGGAGATCTTGCTTTCTCCGTCGCTTTTGCCCACAGCTCTGATGTACTGCGCAGGCACGCAGTACATCAGAACTGCCGCGGATGCCAGACATCTGCGGAAGGGCAGTAAACAGGCATTATACTATGCCATTATTTAAGAAAAGTAATAGTTTCTTTTCTTAAATAATGTCATGGTATAATAGCAATAACCCACTTCTGGGTGTGGGTTATGCTGTATTTACCACTGGTTGGGTTTGGTCCCGGGCTTGCCTCGGGACCAAACCACGCCAACCGTGGGTAAATCCAGCATTACCCACACCCAGGCGTGGGTTATTGCTATAATAGCAACTTAAGTTATATTTTCTAGTCAGAGAGAGTAATATCTCCACAGTGCATACAAATAACTTCATTTATGGTAAAATCAGAAACCAGTGTTAAAAGCACCAATACCAGAGGCATACATATAGCACATAATATATAAATGCTGAAAAAAAAAACAAAGTTCTAGAATATTTTCCTGTCAAAAGATGAAAATAAAGCACAAGCACAGTAACAACTGCGCAGGTGCGATTAATCTGCAGTACTGACTGCATGAGACAACCCAGCATCTAACAGCACACATTCTCACTGCACATCTGAAAGAACTACTGAAAAGTTTCCTCAGAAACAGTTAAAAGAAGCATTTGTCAAAGACAGAAGCCAAATAAATACTACTACAAGCAAAAATTCCCATAGGAATTACTGTACACATTGACTGAAGTAAAATATTAAAATAAAATACCCAAGAGTAAAAGCAAAAGGAACTCACAATGTGATGTAAAAATGAGTTTAATAACAAAGCTTTTGAGATAAAACGCTTCTTCGGTGCTTAAAATCGTATTAAAACACATTTTCATATATACACCACATGAACAAATTCAGACCAATAGAAGTGCAGCAACAATAAAATAATTAAAATAAACTTGTTTCATGGAAAAGAGACCTTATCTTAATAATTTTTTTAAACTCACAATATCATTTAGTCCAGAGGACACAGTATCATTCAGACCAGAGGGCACATCTGCTTGAAAGTAATTAATCCATCTATATTCAACATTCTCAATAAACAACAGTGGAGGTAGCAAATATTCAAATGAGAGCTTTGAAGGCCGAAGTGGAGAAGGGTTCCATGTGAATAGCAGCTGAACATGGGTCAGTCATTCCTGAGAGATGGGTGAGTATCGTTCCAAAGGGACAGGCGATGGCCTCCATCGTGCTTGGCCAATCGAAAGGGAGTCAGGTTCAGCTCTCCGAATTCAGAGTGGCTGAGACGGGTTCCTCAAGGCATCCAGTGCGGTGGTGCAAATGATCCTGGAGAAGCTGGCAAGGGGAACTGGGAGAGTTCTCTCATCTTTGTAAAAGGGAGGGTGCCCTGGAATGGGTTTGCCCCGAGACAAGGGCCCACACTGTGGAAAGCACTGCGGTTCTGGCAGCATCAGGTGAGCTCTCACTGGCCCTTGAAAATCCAGGATTGAGGGTGTAAGTCTCGCTCAGGGCCATACCCATATCAGCAGCAGGTCTCCAAGGTGAACAGCCTCTGGCATGTTAGAACAATGTAGGTAAGGGAAGTTGGGAAGCCAGATTCGTAACTTTGGGATAAGGACTGGCAATAAGGGCTGGATAGTAAGGCTTCGGTGTGAAGCAGGGGCTTCAAGGCTGTAAAATGTTCTGCATGTCGTATATCTTTGAAACATGCCAGAAGAAAACATGGATTTCCTATAACACAATTACCATTTTATGTGAGACATATTTGTGACAAAAGGAGATACTGCCAGCCCAGCTAGCTGGAATTTTGTAAATAATTATATGTCATTGGTTCATAGGTTCATAGGTTCATACTAGGCTATCTGCCCAAGGGCATTTATAAGCCTAGCCCATAGTTATGTGGCTTTCGCCACCCCTTTAGTTTGAATAAAAACTATGCCTATCATTTTGCTGTGCCTCTGTCTTGGTGAATATCAAAATGATTTATAAAAGATGCTTGTGTTACAAATGATGTAGAACTGTATGCCACGTGTATTTAAAACTGCTTGTACAGACGTGTGTGTGTGTGTTGAAAAGGTATTTGTAAAATGCTTGTGTTTAAAATGGATCCACAGTGTGCCCTACTGGAAGAGAACAGAAATGTACATGCACTGTTGTAACTGTTTAAATATATATAACTGGGATACAGAAGATTAACTTCAGTCCAGCAAACTTCAGAAATTAATTTACTTTATGGCTAGCCCATAAAAGATGGTATAATTTGGTTTTCAGTGCAGCAAGAGACACAATGTCTGTACTAGGAAACTTTCTGTATTGTCTTTAGGGTGAAATAATTAATAGTCTTGAAAGCATGAAGGAATGCAATTGTTTTATGACTTCCAGCATCTGCCAGAGATCTGAGGAGAAGCCCTTATATTTTTGCAGGGAGATGTTAGATACTGCCAACTTCATCAATGGTTGTTTTGCCTGAGCACTAGGGTCAGCTGACAAGAAGTGACGTCATTCTGCAAGCTACCCCAGAAGTAATAGTTTAGACATTATTTTGAGAAGTCTCTTAGTGAGACATAGCATTTTGCATTCTATCTTGGACTTGAAAACTACTCAAAGATCCATTCACCACATCTGCCTTGCTCTATTAGTAAGTTCTTAGGTTACAGTATAATTTTCTTAGATACAGTCAGGAATATAGTGAAGCTTAGTTTAGATACTTTTCTTTCTTTATTTGAGACTGTCCTACAATTTTGTTTTTAATATTTCCTGTGGTTTTGAACGCTGATGTCACTGTGAATACACATTTAGTATTGTCTTGTTCTTTGATTATTTATTATTAACTATATTTAAACCTTTCATTGTGGCTAATCTGTGTAGAGATATTTAAGTTTTGACAGTACTTGCATATTTATTTGGTGACACTGTGTGGCCAATCCTAATAGCCTTGCTCTTGGTCAAACTACCATTTCTATTAGTATTAATATTACATAGTTAAATTGGACACCCTTTGTTAAGGGTCTAAGAGTAGTGGATAAGGGGTTCTGGTGGAAGTGATAACTATCTTATAGTCTGGGCAGAAGGGTACATAGCTAGTAAACCTGTGCCAGCCTTTCCCAGATGTATGTGTGTGTGTGTGTGTGTGTGTGTGTGTGTGTGTGTGTGTGTGTGTGTGTGTGTGTATGTGTAAAACAAATCTCTAAGAATATGTGTGCCAGCTACTTGGGCAGGGACAGGAAGCACTGGTTGGACAGAGAGAGAGTGTTGGAGGACTTGGCTTGGAACCCTGGCTAAGGACTTAACTCTACAGCTGTGCCAGTGGGGAGTCTTACTGGGGATATGGAGAAAGAAAGAGAAACCAGCCCCGGACTGACTGTGTTCTCTGTATCTTAAAGGAAATTGCACTTGATGCAAAAGAGCTGTATCTGGAAATACTGTGTGTGTACCTGTCATCCTCACACTCAATGTTCCCCACCCTTGCCAGTGGTGTTAATTGAGCCTCCTTGACTACTGGTCCAGTGGTGGGTCATCACAATGTTATCTCAGACTTTTCTGAGATATTTGCATTTTACTATTATTGATCTCTTGTGCATGTACAGTAAACTAGAAAGAATCCCACAGCCTTACAAACTTCACTATCAATTTTATAAAATAAAATCCCAAGAAAGGTATTAAGTACAACAGTGGAGCATTCTACATTCTGAGTTATGTGACAGTTCTCAGCATTATTGATGAATTGTGGGTAAAGCAATTGTTTTAACCTGCAGAACACATTAGTGAGAAACCCGGCAATGTGGCACGGTATCACTACCAGTGTGGAGAGTACATGTAATGCTGGAAGCTGTCATTCACAGCTGGGCAACCACTGAAAATTTCTAGTAAATATGCCCAATGGCTGTGTATACGGTATTGCTTTAAAAAGTCATTCTCTGAAATCAAAACTACAGTACACTGCCTCATGTTAATTTTAACTCATCTTGGCAGTGCTCCAAGTGAAGATGTGACTGTAAGGATGTAAGTTACAGGGTCACTCTCTTGGATTAAATTCAGCTGCAACTCTAGTTAACACAATACAGCTGTGGTTTTCAGTGACGTGCAGGCGTGCATTACCGTTACTGCTGTCTATGCAGCTTCCAAGCATCTCTGTTTTTATTCTGAAGAAAAAAAGCAAGGCTATCACGTTAATTGTCATAAAGCAGTCAGTACCATTTATGTTACCTTAATGGCAGGTTTGATCTCTGTCATATGTACTTTAACCTAACCTTTGAACTGCTTAACATTTTTCCTACAATTTATAAAAAGGACTTTCTCTCACATAGAGAGATATTTCACTCTAATGTTTTTTTTTTTTTGCATTTGAAGTCAGCAAAACTCTCTTTTTGGCTATGCATTGATCATAGGATACATTTTAATATATCTTTTTCATTTTCCAAATCTCTTGAACCGCATATCTGACCTGCATTAAATTTGACATACTGTTTTTGCCCAGCCAGTTTGGAATACTGGTGCTGACGCGGTTAAAATTCAAAACATACTTAGCACGAGTCTTACTGTTCTAAAACACAGTTATAGCTACATGGCTTCTACTATTTGTATAACTGCTTTTCAAAAATCTTGTGAAACAGTACTAAAAAGGCCAAAATGTATTTCCATTTTCTGTATATAAATCTCCTCTGCTAATTTAATAAATAAATAGTGCTATGCTCATTAACGGACTAAATAATTTACAAACATAAAGTTGCTCATATTTTTGAAGTTTATAAGCCCTTTGGTCTACAAGTGACAAAATACTGTGTTAGACAACACTGCTAGGAACACAGAAATGTTACATAACACCAACGTATCACCTGACTATAGTATAAACATTGACAAATAGTAGGCATGGTACATACTTTAAACATGATTGGCCAATGATATTTACACATAAACCCTGTATCATGAAGCAACTTTGTATGAAAATGTTTGTGGGATATGCTGTGAGAGAGCACTGGGCCATGGAACAAAAAGCTCAGAGTGCAATTCAACTAGGAACATCAGTGTTGATAACTGAAGCATGAGGCAATACCCAACAGTAATACATTTGCCTAGAGCTGCATACAGACACAAAATTAAACAATGTAATATAGTGCTGAATACAATGCAATATATTTAAATAACAATGTATCTCATGACTTGAACCTGAAATACATATATATGGTAGCAGATGCACAGAACTAAAGACCATGTTTTTCAGTTTACTCTGTATTTGACTAATGAGGTCTACCTGACCTCAGTGAAACTAATCCTGTCAAAAGCCATTTTATTGATCTGAGTAGTGCTGCGGTAGCGTTGTCGCCTCACAGTAAGACGTTGTCCTGTTCGATTCTCAGCTAGAACGTCTTCTGTGTGGAGACATGCATGAATGGGCGTACCTTCGTTGAAGGTTGTGCGTCAGGGCCGGCAACTCGGCACGTAAAAATCTACTGCCAATCATTAGCGGACTGGAGTTCTGTTGTGGCGACCCCTAACCGAAAAGCCGAAAGACACAACAACAACAGAGAATACTGCAGTGATTGATGGCTGCAGTATTCATACCTTATGTAAAACTCCAGCTCAAAATCACAAAACAATGACTATAATAGTGCAACTAAGTTTTCTTTACAAAGTTGTGTACAGAGGGCAATTTCTCAAATGCACAGCCCATCTCTTCTAAGCATAACATTTAAATATAACAGCTCAAAGTTGGCATAATCTGATCAAACAACATTAGTGTTCTGTCTTGCAAAAGGTTGTATATTTCAGAGCTGTTCTATTCAGGTTTGGGTCATGAAGAGGGATACAGGAGGTTTGCTCCCCTGCAAGAAAAAAGTTCTTTTCATCACCATCAGAGTTAACAGAACGAGAATCAGTGCTTTTCTGCTTCTGGGCTCCATATCTTTCAAACTCTGCTAGTGTAGCACAGTTTTGTTATAGTCAGATTGGCAGGATGGCATTAATTACACTGAGATTTGAAAATGCCAGGTAGACATAACTGGTTCTTATACTTAGGACTGCTCGAAGAGTTTAGTAAGAATGCAAGAGGGGCTGTCTATCATGTGTATGAACACTTCACCGGAGAGTAATGCAAGACACAACTATACAGCTAGAAAGAAAGAAATAGCATCACTTCCAACAAAAACGTACAACTGTGGAAAACAGATTATTATACCATGACCCCCCCCAAAATGTGCACGCTGATTGGCCAGCGTGCACATTGTAAATCGAGTTATACTAATGGAAAAAGGTCCGGTCGCCCGGACTTTTTTCCATTAGTATAACTCTACTTTTAAAACACTGTCTCGCTATGTTAAATGGGTTTAACATAGCGAGACAGCTTTAAAATAAGCAACGGAGATCTCCATTGCTTATTTTAAAACTGTCTCGCTATGCTAAACCCATTTAACATAGCGAGACAGGTTTAAAAAAAAAAAGCAACGGAGAAAGCAAGATCTCCGTTGCTTTTTTTACTGTTTCGCTATGTTAAATGGGTTTAACATAGCGAGGCAGTTTTAAAATAAGCAACGGACATCTCCGTTGCTTATTTTAAAGCTGTCTCGCTATGTAAACCCATTTAACATAGCGAAACAGTAAAAAAAAAAAAAAAGCGATGGAGATCTTGCTTTCTCCTTTGCTTTTGCCCACAGCTCTGATGTACTGCGCAGGCGCGCAGTACATCAGAACTGCCGCGGATGCCAGACATCTGCGGAAGGGCAGTAAACAGGCATT